>NC_139968.1:40637494-40849494 GCF_963993115.1 Abramis brama | reverse complement strand
TTCACAAACAATATCTCATACGCTTGAAATGACTTGTGTTTGGTTGCACAAATCATGACTAGAAAAATTTGTTTAAACATGAGGCATGAAAAAAGTAGCTTTTATAAACATATATTTTATAACTATTTATTAAGCGTCTGGTACCATTTCCATTTAATGCAACAACTTCACATATGTGATGCCTGAACTGGAAAAAACTATTTATTGTCTTCTAGCATACAATATTTAATTGCTGTAATGCCTTCTAATGTCTTTCAGAAGACGACCTAGAGGACCATATCTGTGCTTGTGTCCCAGCCAGTAAGTCCACTCAATAAAAGACAGATGTTCTTTTAGAAGCTGCTCTGTCCTGTTTCCCCTCAGTCGCCAAATTTGGCTTTTGTAGGTTAACCAAGCTCTTTCAATATGTTGCGTGTGTCCAACACGTAATTAGTAATTCCTATAGAAGTATGTAGTAACACTTGAGTCATTACTAGTTAGTTAACATGATCTTCACTTTAGAATACGGATCCAAATAATTAGTAGTTCCTATAGGGGTATGTAGTAACACTTGAGTCATTACTAGTTAGTTAACATGATCTTCACTTTAGAATACGGATCCAAATAATTAGTAGTTCCTATAGGGGTATGTAGTAACACTTGAGTCATTACTAGTTAGTTAACATGATCTTCACTTTAGAATACGGATCCAAATAATTAGTAGTTCCTATAGGGGTATGTAGTAACACTTGAGTCATTACTAGTTAGTTAAAATGATCTTCACTTTAGAATACGGATCCAAATAATTAGTAGTTCCTATAGAGGTATGTAGTAACACTTGAGTCATTACTAGTTAGTTAACATGATCTTCACTTTAGAATACGGATCCAAATAATTTGTAAGTCCTATAAAAGTATGCATTAACACTTGAGTCATTACTAGTTATCATGATTCCATGCTGTAGTTACTAATGAAGAGCCAACCCGAAAGGGTAGAATCATCTAATCATTCACAGGATATATATACACACACATATATATATATATATATATATATATATATATATATATATATATACATATGAACATAAAAACAATTTTGAGAGGTAGGTTAAATAATAAAATAACTGGTATTTGGATGGCTGATGACTCAGTATGTTCCAGTACTCACCATGATGAGTCTAGTTATTCAAAGCCAGTCCAGAGGAATGCCGGAAAATCGGCCACAGGGTAAGTGTTCCAGACAAGTGCATTTATAAAAACAATTCTTAAAAATTATTTAGTTTATGAATAGTTCTCTAAAAGACAGCAGTGCATAGGCTAATTATTGACAGCTTTCCCAAATCATAAGTCTGCTACGCTATTACATATTTATAATTAGTGTACAGTATCTAGCAGTAATGTTAATCTAGTGCTAGTAATTTGTCCTGCATTAGTTATTAATTAGTTTTGCATGAATTGTGAATTTTTTTCATTATTTCTCTGGGAAGTATTGAAAAATAGTAGTTATTGATTAGTTATTAGTGAACTACCACTTAAATCTGTAAAAAAATTCAGTAGTTCTCTGTGAAGTATTAAAAAATAGTAGTTATTGATTAGTTAATAGTGAACTACCACTTAAATCTGTGTGCTATTACTTACTAATTCGTTAATCAGAGTTACTTGTTAGTTAATTGTAGTTACTAGATTGTTAATATTGTGTTACTCATTTGTTCCTGTGTAGTTATTCATTAACGAAGGATCCGTATTTTAAAGTGTTACCAGCAGATCTTATTCTTGCTCCTCGACATGTTTGTCACAAGAAGACAAGCGCCGACATTAGGCTTTTCTCAATATCAAGTAGTACGCAAAGTTTTGCCATGTGCGACTCCTACATGCAAATGGTACAGCGCGTTCTTAAAAGCGACGCTGATACACCGGTTATCTCGGTTACTCTGTATGTACATTTTAAGCAACAATAAAACGAAATATGTTATAAAACACCACTCTGCCTCTTTTCGTTTTCATTTAAATAAATTAAACATTATAGGGACACAAATGTGGTTCATGCGCAACGTTATTCACTGCACGTTATACGTTATTCTAACGAAACGAAATTTAAAACACAACCCTAACGTTACCTCTTTTCGTTTAAAAAAATAAATAAAATAAACATATTCCAGGCAATATATGCATTTGTACAAATGTTGCAATAAACATCAGTGATAATCTTGTAATAAAAAATGACAAGAAACCAAATCTTTTTGTAAAATTTCAGTTTTATCAATAATAGCCTATATAAGTTAAAAGTTTAAGTAAAGTACAAGAAGCTATACAATAAGAAATAAAGCAAACAATTCAGTCAAATATCCAAATGCAGCGCTCTAGTCTAACATTACAAGTAGTTAAACACAAATAACGTTAATATAAAACTAAACTTAGCCCTCAGCCAAAACGATTGACAGGGAACTCATTATATATTCACGAGACCAAAGATCGCCCGTTAGGTCTACACAAAACGAATTATATCTTATGTTTAACCACTACCGTCGGAGTCCGCGACGAACGCTGAGGAAAGGCTCATCCAGCCGGGAAACATGAGCGCCGAGCGCCCGCTGAACGCATGGATCTCACAACCGGGAAAAAAAAAAAAAAATCATCTTTATAAATAAACCACAGATTTGAGCTTTAAACAACTACATTCTCGCCTGAAAAACTCTTAAAATTACATTTCGTGATACAGTAACAGTAGTATTATATTAAACTGTATATTAAAAAATGGGCTTCTTATGTTGTCATTCCCCTTGTAGCACGCGCAAGTGACGATTCTCTGTCAACCAATCAACGTCCTGCAGTGAGTCTAGCTCCACCTTTTAGTACCGTTCCACTGTGCCCAGGTACCCCAATGGAAGGGTACCTAAAAAGTGGTACGGTACGGTTCGGCATTTTGGTACCATTCACAACTTTTGATAGTGGAAACGCAAATAAATGCGTACCGTTCCGTACCGTACCGTACCGCTCAGTGGAAACGAGGCATTTTTGATGCCCAAAAATAACCCTAATTTATGTTAGTTAGACATTTAAAGGACATTTTCAGCTAGAAATTGTTATTACATTAGTGTTCAGATATCACTACATGCTACTTTGTTTTATTGTGTTAATTAAGGATAATGAATTTGGGGTGACAGATTTTTTTTTTTAAAGCTATGTTTCGTTCTGTTTGTTTGTGTGTGTATGTGTGTGTGTGTGTGTGTGTGTGTGTTTTAACTCACAGACCATGCTCTGTCAAAGTTCCCTGACATCACAATGCAAGATGTGAGACGCATCATGAGAAAAAAAATGCAACAACGAAAACTACATCAAGCAAGCTACTGCAAAGAAGCCCATTTGAATAAAACATTTTTGTTGTCATATATTTGAACAACTATTGTTTGGATTTGTGGTTTCTTTAGGACCTGATTTCTTGCTTGACCCTACCTTAAACATTGTGTTTACTGTTTTGTTTCGAACTGGAGTGTAAATGTGAGTGTCATTGTTATTTTATGTTTATGTGGAATCCAATACAATAGATTTGTTTGAAATTATTGATTTATAAAGATAACTTATGTTTGTAATTCTGAGTATGTGAAATTTTGTGTAGTCCACTGATAGTGTACATAAGAATTTACATCAGATTTAAAGTACAATTAAAGGTATATTTCAAGTATAATAATTAATACCTAAATAGGAACATCGTAGTGTACTTAAAGGGACACTTCAGGATTTAGCATTAAGCTTTGTATTAGTAGAAAACTTGTAGTATTTTCGAATTACCGTGCTTTCCATCCTCATATCCCCCTGAGATGAGATTTATGTATTTTTATTGTCTGGAAAAAACCCTCCGATGACGCAAAAATCGTCATTTTGCGTCATCGGAGGATTTTATGGCCAGAGGCGAGAGACTACAGCCAGGAGGGGCTGTCCCGCATGTTTTCAACCCGCCCATAGAGGGTGGGATCTCAATCACAGAATGTACACATAGTGTCAGCCATCTTTCTTTAGAAGCTAAGCTAGCAGGCTCTTGTTCTGTGGAGAAAGCTGAGTAGTAGGGGTTACCATCCTCCTTTTCCCGGACTTGTCCGGCGGGCGAGATCGTTAAAAATGTCTGGGATTCGGCTTTTGCTTTCTGCAGTCGCCATTCATTGTTTACATGCACACCTTTTGTTTCAATCTAACTTAATTCATTCCGATTGGTGAATCTGAATGTAGTGTTTACATGAACGCTAAACAAGTGATTGGTTGATGTGCGTTTTAACATTGCTAAAAAAAATTCCCGCTCCTCCGTGAGAGATACGAGACCGGCGCGCCACAGTAAACATAATGAATGGCGACTGTAGAACGCAAAAGTCGAATCCCGGACATTTTGGGCAATCTCGAAATCACGGAGCACTTGTCACGGAGACTCACTAGTAGCCTAACCTTGTTGTTTTCAACTGTGCTCTCTAACCGGTAGGCGTGGCCTCCTAGGGCAGCAAAGCAAGTGCATTCTGGGAGTTGTTGTCTTTCATCCACATAAGCCAAAAATACATTTTCTGGCTTTTCTCAGTCTAGAAAGCTCCAAATTAAAAAATGTCTTATTTCTTCTACATAAATGATCTATTTTAAATACACATTCATCTTTCCAGAGGTGAAGTATCCCTTTAAAGTGTGCAAAAATATTAAATAATTAGTAAACTATGATGATAAGTCCACTTAAAGAAAACTTGTAGTATAAAACGTCCTGGTTACGTATGCAACCCACCATTCCCTGAAGGAGGGAACGGAGGACGTAGTCGACATCGACTGAATGGGGATCATGCTTAGGGAGCCTGTTGTCTTCGTACTACTATTTAATCAAGCCAATTTAACATTGGCGTGCGTGATTACAACGCTCTGCCCCGCTTCGCGGATATAAACACGGAAGTGGACGCACGCACCAGTTGCTTTTTCACTGAGGAGCCGAGCAGCCCCCGGAGTCCAGCGGTGGTCCAGCAGTAGTGGCAAGGCCCCAGGAGCCTCTGAAAATTCTTTCAGTGGGACCCTTTCTCACTTCTGTATAGCACTGACCGGACACACTCTCTTCCTGAGGCCTGGGTGGAGGCTGCTGCGGGGGCCCCACAGAACCGGAGGCAGCGACAGGGGATGCCCTCGGCGATAAGCAGGCAGAGGAACTGCCACCGGTGGCGGGGTGGAGGCAACAGCGGGCCGCCGGGGCAGGATGTGTCGGGTGGCCTCCGTCAGTGCCTGGGCGGCGTTGAGCTGTGGGCACAGCAACTGGTGCGTGTGTCCACTTTCGTGTTTATATCCGTGAAGCGGGGCGGAGCGTGTAATCACGCACGCCAATGTTGAATTGGCTTGATTAAATAGTAGTACAAAGACGACAGGCTCCCTAAGCATGATCCCCATTCAGTCGATGTCGACTATGTCCGCCGTTCCCACCGGTGGCCGTTCCCTACGTCCTCCGGTCCCACAAGATGTGTCGGGTGGCCTCCATTAGTGCCTGGGCGGCGTTGAGCTGTGGGCACAGCTCTCCACCGTGTCACCGAAAAACCCAACCTTGGAAATTGGGGAGTCCAGGAACCGAACCTTGTCCGCATCCACCATCTCAACCAGGCTGAGCCAACAATGGCACTGCTGGACCACTAGAACGATCACGCACGCTGCGACGCTCATGCCCGTGAAGGCGAGGTCAGCAGCAGTGCGGAGCTCACTCATGAGCGCACGGTCTAGATTACCCTTGTGCATGTCTACGAGTGTCTTGGCCTGATAGACCTGCAACAACGCCATGGCATGCAAAGAGGAGGCGGCTTGCCCACAAGCTTTGTAGGCTCTGACCGTCAAACCTGACGCAAGCTCTCAGGCCTGCGAGGGGAGATAAGGATCCCCCAGATGCAGCGGCCATTGGACACAGGTGTGTCGCAACAGACCGCTCCACTGGAGGGATAGCCTCATAACCCTTCACCGCTCCTCCCTCAAGGGTAGCGAGGGGGAAAGAACCACTCAGGCAGTTTTTGGCAGTAAAAGGTGCCGTCCACGACCTAGTAAGCTCTCCATGCACTTCGGGAAAGAAGGACACTCGGGCGGCGGGCTGAGAACCAGCAGGGCCTGCCCCAAGATACCAATCATCCAACTGAGACTGAGCAGGACATGGCGGAGGGTTACAATCGAGCTCGACTGCCTCGGCGGCCCACTTCAGCATAGCTGACAATTCTGGATCCGGCTCAGGCAACGTTACGCTCCCAGAGGGAGATAACGCAATCGAGTCATCATCTCCAGAGGCCAGCTCACCCTCCGATGCTGCAATCAGCATCCTGTCCTCTGGGTGAGCCCCGGGTGAAACGACCAGTCCACCCATTACATATGGGCCAGCACGCTCCACTGGGGACTCCACTGGCTGCGGTGTAAGGGAGGACTGAGGAGCCCACAAGGAATGGTTACCGGGCAAGACATTCAACACTATCCTCCTATCACCCACCCCACGTGGCACCCGAAGGCGGGGCGTGGTAATGGGGACTTGCGCTTCGCGGACGAAGGAGAGTCTCGACCAACACCGCGACAGTCATATTCCCACAGCGGGAACATGAACTGTCCACAAAAGCTGCCTCAGTGTGCTGTAAGCCCAGAAACCTGATGCAACAATTGTGACCATTTCAGAGAGAGACAGGGAATGAATGCATCCAGAAACGCACAGGCAGAATGACATTTTCTTTTTCTTTTAAAAAAAACCCCGCAAACGCACCCGTGTTTCTCTTTTAGGAAATGTGACCGCCACCAGTGCCGGAGCACACAGGGAATGATCGCGGCAACACTGAATCAGCGAACTGAAACAGTGAAGCACTCACTTCTTGCCCTCTAACCAACTGTCAAACACACAAACAAATAGAAATTTGATGCTGTTAAAACAGCAGTTGAGAGCTTGAGAATCTCACGATCACCGCTGTACTCACCGCTGTACTCATTAGTAAACTACAAGTATGATGTTAAGTTCACTCAGAATTTACAAGTATACTTGCAGAATAAAACTATTAAATAAGTGTGGGGATCTAGGCAGGCATACAACTCAGCTGCATCACATTCACTCAATCAATCATGTGATCTGTTGTAAGGTCACATGACTAATCAGGAAGTGATAAATGTTTACTGGCTGCAAGGCAGACTCTTTCGTGTTGAGGCTAGATACTGTTGTGTGAGTTGGGCTCCCTTTTTCATGCAGGTAAAATTGGTCATTGCAGAGCATGTTTAATCACTGCCATTGAATTTTAATACTTATTTATTTTATTTGATTAGGGTAATTCTAGAAGCGCGTGTCTACTCTTCACGGAGGACACATGCTTCTACATGGAGTGTTGACATTTATGAAATTACCCCCAGTGTGACTCGAGCTGCTGAGCTGCACTGGTAAATGCCTCTATGTACATTTTCCATTGAACGTTTTATATCTGCATTGAAACATGTTTTAACGACTTTCTCTGTTTGTAGCAACGGAACGTTCACCTTTTCTCTGCATGTGTTAACGCGCTGTGGGACAGTTGAGCATACTGAAAAGTAGGCCTATATTTTCTAGTTATGTTTTAGTTGGCTATGCTGTTTATTGAGGTTGGTAACTTACATGCTTGGTTTCTTTTGAAAAGGGACGAGGCCAGCCACTGTTTTCCTGTAATTCATAGGCATTTCTTTATTGCTTCCTGGTGTTTGATTTGTTTGTTTGTTTGGTTATTCATAATTTTGTCACTCATGTGCCACATTCAGAGTATTTCTTATTTTGACTAAGTGTTGCCATTTATGCTGGTGATTTTCCTCTCTAACTACAGTGTATGTCTTCTGCGTAGGTTATTCTTGTACAAGGCCGGATCCACACTGATGCTTTGCCCCTTCTCTTCAGGGGACCACACTGGGAGAGACACTAGCTATGTTTCCATCACCACGTTTTTATCCGAATTATGTGATATCGAATGAAAAATGCCTTATGGAAACAGTAAAATTCGATTGAATTTCTTGAATATCGACTAAAATGAAATACGGTCGGTCTGATCGGATTTTATCTTGATCGATATACGGTTTATGCGATAAACGCTGATGGAAACGTTATTTGCCGAATAAATAATGCATTGCGATTAAGTTTTAGGTCATTTTATGGGTACAACCCACCACAAAAGAAAAAGTTTTACTTAATTTCCGCCCAGTTTGCACCCATTATATACTGTCTTGCACACATGGCCGGTGTCAACAACGTGGACAAACGAGGACACGAGATACTTTTTGAATTGAATTTAACAGAAAAATAAAACGGCTATTATAGCAAAAATCTATAAATGCCATAACAGTCAAATAATGTCGCTATCATCTGTCACATAAGCACCTAGAGTCCTGCAATGGGTTGGGTACCTGCATAAAAGTGGCTAAAACGGATGGATTGTGACATGATTCCTAAAATTCACAGGCGGGGATGCGGGCGGATAATGAACTCCTTGCGGGCGGATAGCAGATGAAAATTAGGCTATGTGCAATATTTGTTTGTCTAAATTGCCATTACACACTCGCAAATATTATGTTTTGGGCATCCTTAAATATTCTTTGCCGTTACCCGACCGATCCTGTCAATTTAGGACCGACCCAATAATTTTTTTTCCCCCTTTTAGTCCGACCGAATGGCCGGTTGTAAACTTGCGTTAAGATCGACCGATTTTTTTATTTTTATTTTTTTTACTCTTCAAACAACTAATACAAATGCAATAAAATAATATTAATTATATTTTAGTAGGCCTAAGTATTGTATATATAAATTACCCATAGCCTATTATAGGCCTACAAACATAGACTACGCTCTATTTTTTAAATAAAAACCCGTCAATCAAGCAAAATAATATTCAATGATTGTAGGGCAGGGTAATAAGCCTGTATTGTTGCCCTGTCATTAAAAAACGATTTAGTTTTTAGTTTTTTTTTTTATTATGTTGATTATATGAAAAGTGAAAAAAGCAAGAATAAGATAAGATGATCCCGAATATCGGGAGACAAATGGGCAGACATGGTTTTGACCACTTTATTAAGTTTGTTTTTGTAGAAAGACTTTCTTTAAAGTGAATTTCGTTTCGTATTAATTGTATCTTAATTTTAATCAATGTTTAATCAACCATTTTCTTGGATTTAAGAAATAAGAGCTAAATCTCAGGCAATATAATCAGGACACGGAGAGGCGCCCGCGCGTGAACTGGAGGTAGCCTAGGGCAACTTGAATGGCCCAAAACAAAGCGCACTTTAGCGCTCATTAGCCCATTCATCAGATGTTGATAAAAATAAAGCACTTTAAATGAAAGTGCAGATGAAAATAAAGCACTTTAAACTGAATGATTTTAGCTTGTGTGCGATTTATCGCGGGCACGGGTCAGATCTGCTGAACTTTGCGGGTACGGGCGGGGGCGGTCTCAAAAAATGGACCCGTGCAGGACTCTGCAGTGCACCATTACAACTTGTGCAATAGGCCTATTGATCATTTGTTGGTAGATGGCGCGATCCATTTTTTCTAGCAAAACTTTGTTCGCAAATGATTGCTTGAATGTTGTGCGATTCAGAGCGAAAATGAATGGAAACACCTTAAAATGTCTCAAATCAATTCGATATACCAATTTGATCGCAAAACAGCATGTGACGTCATTACGCACAGGTTTTTATTCGCTTTAAAGCCGTTTGATGGAAACACACTTTCAGCAGCTTTATTCGCATGATTTTTTTTATCGAACTTCAGATAATTCGATTGACAAGTTGATGGAAACATAGCTACAGTATTGGTGTGTACTTATAACTGCAACACGGTGTGATATTTTGTAGTGGTATATAAAGATCTTAAGTGTGTAGTGCTTGTTGTGTTGCATGCTTCGACTGGTGTTGGGTTGCTGTCTCCTGTTTCTGTCTCCCCAGGGGCCTCCTGAGCAGGGGTTTTGCATTGGCTGATCCGACCTTCCTAGATTGAGGAAAATCCACCAGTCATTTATCACAGTATTTTTAAGATTTGTTTTAAATAACTTTTCTACGTCTTTTGTACTAATGTAATAAATTTGGAGTACATTTACATTTCTGCCTTTTGTTGACTGTCCCTTTGCGGGGATAAACGTATTATTAGCCACACTACATTCATAGAAAGAGTTGGGGTTCCTCCTGCCCATCATCAGGGGGTGGCGTAGTCAGACTTAAAATAAGGTATACTGCATGGCAGGTACCACATTTTGGCGTAGTTAGGCAGGGTAAAAAAAAAAAAAGGCATTGACATTTCATATTGCTTGGATGGTTTTGTTTGTGTATTCTTTGATTGTTAAAATAGAAAAAGTGGCTGGCTCTGGACAACAGAAGACTACAATTGGACGGCCAAGGCGAATCACGATGGGAATCAGAGGCTAGTGACTACTACTTCTCAACTGAAGTGTTTTTGTTTTTCATGTCTTTGGCTTTGTTCTATGTTCTCTTCTGTGATAGTGAGACTGTTAAACTGGTAAAATGAGTGAGGTGGAGGAACACATGCCAGAGGAACTTTTGACTCTTCGGGAGGAAGTGCAGAGGTTACGAGTGGCTAATGAACAACTTCAGAGAGGAAGAGGTGCCAGCGCAAGTACCTCTGGTAATGGCACTACTGCTGGTGGGACAGCTCCCAGTGGTGATTTGTACTCCCCAAATTTTCCTGGTCTACAACCTAGACCTGAACGTTTTGTTTATATTCAGAGAGAAAGGAAGTGCCCCCACTTCTCCGGCTCAAAATCTAAATCTGATATATTGATTTATGATTGGATTGAAAATTTTGAGTCATGCGTGAGGGATATGAATATGAGCGCTAGAGAGAAGGCCCTCTTCCTTTATGACCATTTGGAAGGAGAAGCAAAAGTTGAAATTAGATTCCGCTCTTTGGCTGAGCGGGAGAATCCGGACACAATTTTAAAAATCTTAAAAGAGGTTTATGGTTCCTCCTCCTCCTTCGTCAGCCTGCAAAGACAATTCTTTGACAGAAAACAAAAAGATGGGGAGTCTCTAAAAGAATTTTCACACTCTCTGTGGGCTTTAACTGAAGAAATCAAGCGTGCTTACCCTAATAGGTTGACAGACCCAGATATATTAGTTAGAGATCAGTTTATGGAGCATGTACGTGATGTTTCACTAAGAAGAGAGCTAAAGAGCATTGTGCGCCAAAATCCGGCAGTTGATTTTATAGCACTGCGGCATGAAGCAATTAGATGGATGGAGGAGGGTGAGCGCCCTTCCGGACAAAATCGAGCTGGGCTTTACCACTGTGGGGTGGATATAAATGTTGAAGGGGCTTGTCATGTAGTTGGGGTGGGAAAAGGATCGGAAGTTTCTGTTCTGCAGGAACAACTTAACCAACAGCAGTTACAGATTAATAAAATCCTACAGAGTCTGTCTAAGATTGAATCTGTGTTAAGCCATTCAACTGCTCGTCCCCATAACCCCAATTATCAGTTTACCCCAGAAGGTCAACCCATCTGTCTCCGGTGTCGTAAGCCTGGGCACGTCCTCCGTCAGTGTCGACAGGGGCCGAGACCGCGAACAGCCAGTCTACCTAATGTCCAGCCGGAGGAAAATCCTGCAGTTACAGGACAGTCAGGTATGCATCATATTGATCCTAGTACTGTGACGAACAATCCTAGTCTCTCTAATCAGGTCTTGCCCCCTTCAAATGAGTCAATCTCACTGGTAGGTAAATGCCCTGTAGTGGAGGTAAAGATGGGGGGTGTTAAAGTAAAGTGTTTACTGGACACTGGTTCTATGGTGACGACAATAACAGAGTCTCTTTTTAAGGAAGTCTTTCAACATTGGGGTGCACCTAAGCTTAAGTCATGTGGGTGGTTGGCTTTAAAAGCTGCAAATGGCTTAGACATCCCCTATGTTGGATATTTAGAGTTGGATATCCAGGTACTGGGTAGAACCCTTCCAGGACGGGGGGTTTTGGTGGTGAAAGATGCCCCTCGCACATTACAACATTCCATTCCTGGGCTGTTAGGAATGAATGTCATTGCTCAGTGTTATAGGGAGTTATTTGCACAACAGGGTGAAGATTTATTTGCTTCTCTATGTGCTGTTCAGGCAGAGGCCTGTTGGGAGTTTGCTCTCCGCTACTGTCGCCGCCAAGATGTGTGCCATTTAACTCATGAGGGTCGGGTGCGGGTTTTAGAAAAGGGTGGGGAGTTTATACCAGCTGGGTCACTTAAGTTTATTAAGGTCACCTGCCCAAAAGTCCCACATACGACACCTGCCACAATGTTGTTGGAACCTGGAGGCTCAGATCTTGCCCCAGGTTTGTTGTTGTCCCCATCATTACTCAGTGTTACTAATGGTGTGACATATGTTCCGGTAGTTAATGTAGGAGCCACTGGTGCTACAGTCCACTCAAAGCAGGTGTTGGGGATGTTACACTCAGTAGTTGACATTCAGGCAGAGCAGCTGAGGTTTGAAGGGGAGAATGGAGAGGTTGCCTTAGTTAATATACATACTGCTGGTGAGCCACCTGCCTCCATCTCAGAAGCCCTTGCAGCTTTACACTGGTCAGAGCTTTCACCTGAAGAGGAGACTCAAGCAAAACAGCTGTTAGAGAAGTATAGCGATGTCTTTGCTAAATATGATGGAGATTTGGGTTGTACTGATGAAATTGTACATGAGATACCTCTTTTAGATGACACACCAGTTAGACAAAGATATAGGCGAATACCCCCTACACAGTGGCAGGCTGTGAAAGACCATATCAAACAGCTTATGGATAGCAAAGTGATTAGGGAGAGTAGCAGCCCTTACGCATCACCCATTGTCCTGGTGCAAAAGAAAACTGGAGAGCTACGGATGTGTGTCGATTACCGCCAACTTAACGCCAAAACCAGAAAAGATGCCTACCCATTACCTCGCATTGAGGAGTCTTTGGACGCCTTGTCTGGTGCCCAGTGGTTCTCAACCTTGGACTTGGCTAGTGGCTATAATCAAGTTGCTGTTGCTGAGAGCGATAAGCCAAAAACGGCATTCTGTACCCCTTTTGGCCTTTTTGAATTTGAACGGATGCCATTTGGACTATGTAATGCTCCCGGAACTTTTCAGAGGCTCATGGAGCGAATATTTGGTGACCAGAGCTTTCACTCAGTTCTTTTATATCTGGATGATGTCATATTTTTTTCTTCTTCTGTGGTCCAGCACTTGCAGAGACTGGAGATGGTCCTTAGTCGACTCCAACAGAAAGGGCTTAAGGCAAAGCTGAGTAAGTGCCATTTTTTTAGGAGGGAGGTGCAGTACTTGGGACATCGTGTGTCCAACGAAGGTGTGGCCACTGATCCAGAAAAGATATCTGCTGTGAGTAACTGGAGGAGGCCCTGTGATGTGACTGAAGTTCGATCATTTCTTGGATTTTGCAGCTATTATCGTCGCTTCGTCAAGGGGTTTGCCCAGTTAGCGGCTCCACTTCACCAACTAGTGGCGGACGTGATTAAAGCCGCAAAGATGAGTAGGACCAGGCCAGCTGCAGTCCTACCCAGTATGTGGAGTGAAAGATGTGAGATAAGTTTCACTGAATTGAAGAGGATGTTTACAAGTGCTCCCATTTTAGCATTTGCCGATTTCACCAAGCCTTTTGTCTTGGAGATAGATGCTAGTCACCAAGGACTAGGTGCAGTCCTGTCCCAGGAGAAGGATGGAAAATTGAGACCAGTGTCATATGCTAGTCGCTCATTGCGTGGTTCAGAGCGTAACATGGAAAATTACAGTTCCATGAAGCTGGAGTTCTTAGCATTAAAATGGGCAGTCTCGGAAAAGTACAGAGAGTATTTACGTGGCAGTAAATGTGCGGTTTATACTGACAATAACCCTTTGAGTCATTTTCAGACCCTGAAGCTGGGGGCTACTGAACAAAGATGGGTTGCTCAGTTGGCAGCTTTTGATTTCACCGTGCATTACCGACCAGGTAAAAATAATGCTAATGCTGACTCTCTCTCTCATCAATACAGCACTCAAGCAGAGACCACAGTTCTGGAGACTGACCAGCTGAGAGTTGAATCTTACCAGCCGCCCATTCCCGACAGAACTGAGGAAGCCATGTCTTATCAAATTGGAGTCCTTTTAAGTCGATCCAATACTGATCTGGCAACGTTGCAGGGGGCGGACCCTGTTTTGAAAGACTTTCTGTCTCTTTGGAGACAAGGAAGGTTTCCCAGCCAGGAGCAGCGGGCCAAACTCACCAAGGATATACAGCATCTCCTCCGGCAGTGGGATCGTATCCTGGAGAAGGACGGCGCGCTGTACCGAAAGACAACTGCCCCTCATGGAGAGCCATACATGCAGCTACTCCTGCCCCAGTGTCTCCATCAGGAGCTTCTCCGGGGGCTCCATGACCAACATGGACATCAAGGAGTACGACGGACTACTGACCTGGTGAGGCAACGGTGTTACTGGCCAGGGATGGGAGCGGAAATTGAGAAGTACTGTCAGAACTGTCAACGCTGTGTGCTGTCTAAAGCTGTTCAGCCCAGAGTAAAGACTTACCAGGGGGTTCTGCTGGCCAGTCAGCCATTGGAAGTACTTGCTATAGACTTCACCCTGCTTGAGTCTGCAACAGACGGAAGGGAAAATGTCTTGGTCATGACAGATGTTTTCTCAAAGTACACACAGGCAATTCCAACCAAAGATCAAAGTGCCAGTACAGTGGCAAAGGTCCTAGTTGACTGTTGGTTCTATCGCTTCGGAGTGCCTAAACGGATACATTCCGATCAAGGGAGGAACTTTGAGAGTGCACTCATCGCACAGTTGTGTCACCTATATGGGATTGAAAAGTCTAGAACAACAGCATACCATCCCCAAGGGAATGGTCAATGCGAAAGATTTAACAGGACCCTTCATGACCTCCTCCGATCACTCACTATAGAAAAGAAAAGGGCGTGGCCAAAGTACATCTCCCAGTTGGTGTGGGCATACAACACTTCTACCCACCGCTCCACTGGTCATTCTCCTTACTCATTGATGTTTGGCGTGACACCTCAACTCCCCGTGGATTTCCTCTTGGGGGCTACTGACACAGAGGAAACAAGCTCTTGGGATGAATGGGTCTTACAGCATCAGGAACGACTTCAGGTAACTCGTGAATTGGCCCGCAAGAACATGGAGGAGGCAGCAGATTACCGGCAACGAAACCATAACCAACAGGTGTGTGATAAGGGTTTCACAGAGGGTCAGCTGGTCTATTTAAAAGATCACCGTTGCCAAGGTCGCCGTAAGATCCAGGATGTCTGGTCACCAGTACTGTACAAAGTTGTCAGGGCACCGACCGACCCTGGTGGGCCCTATACGGTGATATTGGTTGATGGAACTGGTAATGTCCGGCAAGTCCACAGAACAGAGATTAAAGCATCACAACTAGAGACCATACCATCCGTAGCAAAGGTCCCTCAGCCCTGCACAAAATCTACTTGCCCAGAAAGTAACTTGACTTGCAGTGACGAAGATGTCCTTACCTGGATAGAAGTAAGACCTATTCCAACCGCTGCTGTCACTACTGATCTGCCACCAACGGCTCCCAACGAAGCGTCAGAAACATCAGTAGGAGAGGATGAGGTTTGTGACGAGGGCGATGATGATGAGGTTGGGAACTCCCCACTTCAAGGCAGGTCGCCAGGTCTTAGACGCACCAGACGGGCAACAGCTGGGAAACACCAGAATCCTCACAATTTGCCAAGGTCTGCAGTATCCAGTGCCAATGTGGGGATGGTAGGGGCTGCTGCATCCCTTGGGGTTGATGTTTGATCGTCGGGGGCGACGACACCTTTTGGGAGGAGTGAGTGTGGGGATCTAGGCAGGCATACAACTCAGCTGCATCACATTCACTCAATCAATCATGTGATCTGTTGTAAGGTCACATGACTAATCAGGAAGTGATAAATGTTTACTGGCTGCAAGGCAGACTCTTTCGTGTTGAGGCTAGATACTGTTGTGTGAGTTGGGCTCCCTTTTTCATGCAGGTAAAATTGGTCATTGCAGAGCATGTTTAATCACTGCCATTGAATTTTAATACTTATTTATTTTATTTGATTAGGGTAATTCTAGAAGCGCGTGTCTACTCTTCACGGAGGACACATGCTTCTACATGGAGTGTTGACATTTATGAAATTACCCCCAGTGTGACTCGAGCTGCTGAGCTGCACTGGTAAATGCCTCTATGTACATTTTCCATTGAACGTTTTATATCTGCATTGAAACATGTTTTAACGACTTTCTCTGTTTGTAGCAACGGAACGTTCACCTTTTCTCTGCATGTGTTAACGCGCTGTGGGACAGTTGAGCATACTGAAAAGTAGGCCTATATTTTCTAGTTATGTTTTAGTTGGCTATGCTGTTTATTGAGGTTGGTAACTTACATGCTTGGTTTCTTTTGAAAAGGGACCAGGCCAGCCACTGTTTTCCTGTAATTCATAGGCATTTCTTTATTGCTTCCTGGTGTTTGATTTGTTTGTTTGTTTGGTTATTCATAATTTTGTCACTCATGTGCCACATTCAGAGTATTTCTTATTTTGACTAAGTGTTGCCATTTATGTTGGTGATTTTCCTCTCTAACTACAGTGTATGTCTTCTGCGTAGGTTATTCTTGTACAAGGCCGGATCCACACTGATGCTTTGCCCCTTCTCTTCAGGGGACCACACTGGGAGAGACACTGTATTGGTGTGTACTTATAACTGCAACACGGTGTGATATTTTGTAGTGGTATATAAAGATCTTAAGTGTGTAGTGCTTGTTGTGTTGCATGCTTCGACTGGTGTTGGGTTGCTGTCTCCTGTTTCTGTCTCCCCAGGGGCCTCCTGAGCAGGGGTTTTGCATTGGCTGATCCGACCTTCCTAGATTGAGGAAAATCCACCAGTCATTTATCACAGTATTTTTAAGATTTGTTTTAAATAACTTTTCTACGTCTTTTGTACTAATGTAATAAATTTGGAGTACATTTACATTTCTGCCTTTTGTTGACTGTCCCTTTGCGGGGATAAACGTATTATTAGCCACACTACATTCATAGAAAGAGTTGGGGTTCCTCCTGCCCATCATCAGGGGGTGGCGTAGTCAGACTTAAAATAAGGTATACTGCATGGCAGGTACCACATAAGTAGGCCTAGTTTACTGAGAGTATACTTCGAAGTGTACTTTCATAAACTAAAAATTTGCTACAAGTATTAAAATAGTAAACTACTAGTATACTCAAAAGTTCACTTGCAGTACAAATGAAAAACGTAATTATGAACTAGTTGTGCATTTACATTTACATTTACCATTAAAATACATTTACATTAAAATAGTACACTTACAAGTTTACTACTAGTACATATTGACATTAGTATACTTACTACATAATGTATACTTAAAAATATACTTGAACATTACTTAAATATATTTCATAAAATGAACTTGAAGTACACTTCTTATTCGTAAGAGAAGATCAAACTGTTGCTTTAAGACTTTTTTTAACATGTTACTGGTCAGTTTATTTCTGTTGAAAATTATGTCATCAACTTCACTTGAGCTCAGAGTTATTTTAACTGAATGTGGAGTTTCACTTCACTTTACAGTTGATCATCTCCACATCAGTGCATCTGTCATTTTATTACTGAACCAGTTTGAAGAGTTTGTCTTTTCATATTTGTGGACTGAAACCGATGAAGATGTTTCTCCCTGCTTTGCTCTGCTTGTGTTTCTGGCGTCTGGATGGTGAGTTTAAATGTGTTTTTATGACTTCAGTTGCTTCTGTTCTGGTACCATGTGATAAATGACTGGTTAATTTAGTCAGAGAGGATCAACATTCACTGTTACAGGACAGTACTGATAGGGAGGAATTCAAATTATAAGGGTGAGCAAACGCAAACCGACAGAAAGAATCCAAACTGCAGGTTATGTATATACCTATATTAAATTAAATATATTAAATCAAATAAATATATATATTTAAATACCTATATTATAAATATTTATTTATTTATATATATAAATATATATTTATATGAGGTAATCCTGGACACAGGACACAACAACATTTACTAAATCCACTACAGACACAGAAAAGAGTCACAGCGGTGCATACAGTTAGCGCGTATATTTTGCGTCTGCATTTCTGCAACAAGAATCTAGTGGCTCATCCCGCGTTTGCCAAGGCAACGTGTTGATCGGGTCCGCAATGTATATAAGCTATATGTGCAGGGAACTGAGCAGACGGGAATTCTCTTTCTATTTTTCTCTTTTGATTGTGTGCAAACTAGTGTTGGCATTCTATAATTTAGGCTATGGTTCTTGGTTCTTTTTGTTTGAGATTACAATATGAATATTCATCCTGTCATTCAGACCATGTATTCTTGTCAGCTTGTTTCTGGCTGCATTTCATTTGATGAAATTAAATGTTAAATACTCTTCTGATTTGATGTTGTTGATGCTGAGATGTAGTTCTGTCTCATATGAGAAAGTTGGGACTGAGGCTCAGTGGCCAAAAAGAGTGTGCTCCTTCCTGCTCAGAGGACCACTTTTCTAGATGTGGTTTGGGATTCGACGACGATTCAAGCACAGCTATTAGGGGCTCATATAGCATTGATTCTCTCAGCCGTAAATGGGGTAAAACTAGGCCAGTCACTCACTGTGAAACAGTTTCAGAGACTGTTTGGTCTAATGCCAGCTGCATCAAACGTAATAACTTTTGGCCTCCTGCATGAGACCGCTGCCGTGGTGGCTCAGAACCAAGGGGTTTTCTTCGAGGGGAAATCCATCTCGCATGATCAAGGTCACACGGCGATGCCTACGTGTTTTAGTTTTAGGTTCCTCGCCCAAGGCTCAGTGTTGGGGGCTTTTTGTCATCGCATAATGCTAACAACAGATGCTTCCTTCACAGTTTGTGGGCGATCATGAATGGGTGCTCAGCGCAAGGTCTGTGGCAGGACCATCTACTTTCTTGGCACATAAATCAGCTAGAAATGATGGTGGTGTTTCAAGCTCTCAAACACTTCCTCCCAAACCTGAGGGGCCATCATGTGCTTGTCTGTACAGACAACACATCGCTGGTCTCTTACATTAATCATCAGGAGGGTCTGAGGTTACGTCACTTATGCAAATTGGCTCACCAGATCCTCCTGTGGGCCCAAGGGATTTTGCTCTCTCTAAAAGCAGTTTACATCCCTGGGTTTTTAAATCAGGGAGCAGACATCCTATCGAGGCAGGGGCCGAAAATTTAACGAAAATTTAAACTAAGACTAAAACTGTTGGTCAAAAAAACATTTCTGTAAACTGAAATAAAATTAATAATTAATATTTAATAATAAATGAAAAACTAAAACTAAACAAAACTAACAACATTATTGAAAAACGAACTGAAATAAAGTAATAATTAGCAAAGATAAATAATAGTTTTCGTAATTAATAAGCTTTTTACTTTGGCGGAAAATCTGACCTGTGGCTGTTTAAGGAAATGCCTGTAATGGTGCTTCACATGTGTGAAGCTGAGGCGCTTAACCGCTGTCCTGTGACGTGCTCAATGTAGGACCGTAACGTAGAACACATCGCTAGTCCTGAGTGGCTGTTCATAAAGGATGCGTCTGTGGCAGTGGAATGGGAAATAGTTCAAGGTAATGAGACGCAAGTTGAACTTGAGCGAAGCATTTTTAAAATGCAGTTTCATGTGCAAAACGCGGGTGCAACAGCCAAACAAGTCCGTCAAGAACAACATCTAGCCTACTGTATGTTTGAAATGTTATATTTTCATTAAGGTTGACATGCTGAAATGTACTGTTATTATCTTTGTTTTTACAAAACATTTACTGCTAAGAATATTACTATCCATGTGGAGACATTTCCCCACAATGTTTTCCCAGGACACGACAGACACACAAGCACGCTCATACACAGACAGACAGACACACAGACACACACCATAGACGTAATGGTTTTTATACTGTACAATCTGTATATTCTATCTCCTTACACTAACCCTACCCCTAAATCTACCCATCACAGAAAAAATTCTGAATTTTTACATTTTCTAAACATTCTAAAAAACTCATTCTGTATGAATGTAAGCTTGTGTACCTCAATTTAGGTCAAAACAGTGACACGAGTCCTCATGAGTCTGTGTGCATTCAGGTTTAAAGGAGAACTCCGGTCAATTTTAACATTGAGCTCATTTTTTTGTACATTTGGAGTGCTGTCAATACAGAGAACAACGACAAAAATCGGTGTTGCCTACACCGAGTTATTCTATTTTTAAGGCCATAGTAATCGATTGTCGAGTTCACGCGCGTGATCATTGGTAACTAAACCTATGCGCGTGAACTCGACAATCGATTACTATGGCCTTCCACCGAAAACAGGATGTAAACAAAGGTATGAGCGCTGGCTGAATTAACTTCATTTTTATTAATATCTCTAACATCTACTGCAGTCAGATCCACCCGTGTTCACTCGGAAGGAATCACTCACATTTTCTGTGCACTTGTAATGACACTTAAAGGATGTTAAGAGGCTAAAAAGCAGGCTTACTACTTGCCCCATTGAAGTCAATAGGGTGCAAATTTTAAAAATAGAATAACTCGGTGTAGGCAACACCGATTTTTGTCGTTGTTCTCTGTATTGACAGCACTCCAAATGTACAAAAAAATGAGCTCAATGTTAAAATTGACCGGAGTTCTCCTTTAAGCCCCCACCGGGATAGAAAAACATGTAGACACTCACACACTGCATAGATACCTCATTATCTAACCACACTGGCTTCATAGCAGGTTGTGTTGGCTGTAGTCAGATGAAATTAGCTGTTTTTTTGTTGTTGTTTTTTTATGTACCAGTGGTCACTCTGCTACATTGTTCAGCTGAAAAAAAGTAAACATGGCATGTTTAACAAGATTTCATCTTTAATATGAATTAGGTTGTCTGAATTTTTCATTGTTTTTTCTTGTATACTTTTAAGTTCCATTTATTTGGTGCTTTGTTCAATCTCAAACCATTATTGTATTTTTATTATTAAGATGTCTGCATGACAGTTAAAGGTACAATATGCAAGAATTTTGCATTAAAATATCCCATAATCTCAAGGCCAGTGTTATATATTTTGTTAAGTTGATTACTTACAATATCCCAAATGTTTCCAGCTATTTTTAAATCGTGAGAAAATTGCGATTTTAACCAAGGAAACGGGGCGTTAGAGCAGGGGTGAGCTGGGAGTCGCCAGTCAATTGCGTCATATCCGCTTTACCCTCGGTTTCCGCTCGTACTGCGTGGAGTCCTGGACAAAGGTGGAAGTTGTAGTTGTAGCGTCTATCAAGCAAGAAACATTAGCTTGTTTCTTTCAGTCGTTATGGAACACAATTATTCTTTACCGATTGCAGCTGGTTCTGTCGACAAAGCATGCTTAATTTTATATTTTCCAAATGTAGCATTCGGTAATAGTTATGTTTATGTAAGGGAAGTATTATTGCTTTAGATTTGTGTTTAGTTCATTGACATTGTTTATCACGTCTGGTGTTTATAGCCATGTAAATAAATATAGCATGTGTTATACATAAAGATTAATCAGTATTTTGGCAAATGATGTGGGTATGTTCGAATGTACTTTTACAACAATTGTTTAGAACACGTAAAACTGCGCCGGGTTATCACAACAATGAAATCGACATACAGTAACATCTATGATAACCAATTTAGTATTAAACCTTACTTTTCTTGCGGTTAATTCATTATAATGAAATAAAAGTGTGATGAGGTTCAAGAGTTAGGAAGGAAGAAGACAGGGGTCGGTGTGACTGGGACTCGTACTTTATTAAAATAAAACAAAACAAACAAAAGTCGCACACAACGCGCATTCACCGTGGCAACCGCGACGGCACAAAACAGTTCAAAAATGAGAGCTCGGATCCACCGGTTTTCTTTCTCTGCGTCCAATTTTCTCTTCAGTCTCTCTCTCGTTCCAGCGCGGCTTATAAGCGGCCTCTCCACGCCGATCACTGCAATAAGACACAGGTGTTCGTCATTTGCACTTGACCTACTTGCTCGTCTCTTCTCTCTCCCATTACAGACCGCGCTGAACCACGCCCCCCCTCGCCACAAAAAGCATGCCATTATAAAAATAGAACTTAGCCTCATCCATGAACATGATTTTTCGATTCCCGTCTGACTGATTTACATCCATGGTGGATTTAAAACGACAGTTCCCATCATTCCACGCTCCTTCACATCGTCATCAAGCTACGCTGTTGTTGTTGTTTGGAATGTAGCGCCCTCTAGCGGCAGAAAAATTATTGCATATTGTACCTTTAACTCTAATCTGTGTAAACAAACTTTGCTGATATTAAACGTCTAGCTTAGGTCTACACTGGAAGTGTTCTGTTTGCTCTGCTAAACTATAATTACTAAAACTGAAACTAAATAAAATAAAAACTAAATAGAAATGTGTTTGCAAACTAAAACTAAACTGAAATTTAAAGCAAAATTGAAAACCATATTAAAATAAAAACTTAAAAAAATTTAACCACTCGATCCACAATGTTGACATCAGCAAACCGCTCACTAAATTACTGGTTAGTCAGACAATAATATTCATTCACTGTTATTCTCATATAACAATATTTAAACTGATTTTACTGTGAGATCAAGTTTCAGCTCTAAACTCAGTTATTATGGATTGATTAAATAAAATAATATAAATATAAATATAAAGCTCAGATAATCAACAGCATCAGTTTGAGTGTGACATTAAACATTAAAGTAAAGGTGTCTTTTTAGTTATTGTTCCATATATAAATCTATTTCTCTTTTCATTTATCATCTTTTGTTCTTCAGGAGTGTTTGGTGAGTTTTTGTCAGTGATTGAGGGAGATTCAGTCTTTCTAAACTCTAATCTTACTGAAATGAAGTATGATGATGTGATTCAGTGGAGGTTTGGATATAAAAACACTTTAATAGCTGAAATCAATAAACGGACTGACAGAATCACTGTATATGATGATGTTCTTGATGGGAGATTCAGAGACAGACTGAAGCTGGACAATCAAACTGGATCTCTGACCATCACAAACACCACAACTGAACATGCTGGAGATTATAAACTACAGATCAACAGTGAGATCAACAGGTTCAGGCTCAATGTGTACGGTGAGTTAAATATCAGTTTCACCTGTTTTTTTTTGTTTGTTTGTTTGTTTGTTTTTTTAATCAGCACAAAGATACAATTAATAATTCGAACTTCATTTTGCTTTTTGTTTTTAATAGGGGGGGGGGGGGACAATCTTAATGCGCACCTGCACTAGTCTAATCTACAAGACTACATCACGTAGTGTATGCGTACACTCTATGGGTGTGTGTGAGGGATATACTGTAGTAAGCTACAGTAAGTAAATGCATCTGTATAAAACAAGGGTAAACGTTATAACCGCTAACAAAGCGGACTGCATCGATTACAAAAGTACATTGGTTATCATCTTTTTCTTTCTTTTTTTTTGGGGGGGGGGGGGGGGGGGGGGGGTCATGATTTATTAATGACTCAATATGATCTATATTAAATAGAAAATAATCACTTAATCCGATGTTTAAAGTGAATAAAATAGCCTTGACTTACTGGAGTTCCACAACTAGCTACTGAAAAACGATGTTCTCTCCCACTGGACTTTGTGTGTGTAGTGGTGAGTTAAAGGACAAGTTCGGTATTTTACACTTAAAGCCCTGTTTACAGATCGTTTCTGATGAAATAGAACGGTTAAGAGTAAAATTTGGACACATGCTGCTGGCCCGAGAATTTTCGGTTTCTTTCGCTTTCCCCCCCCACCTCCACAATGGCTGCATAGGTGCACTGGAACAATCCTTCCTAAAACGCATTAAACTTTCGTTTACAAAGACGTGAAACTCACCGAGTGGTCAGGGGTGTTCACTGATATGCTCACACAAAAATCGCTGCAGAAGATGCTTTCCAACAGGTGTTTTACCATTCGTTGTAAAACTGTGGACCTATTTTTCCAAACGCCTCACACCCGAACATTCTTCCGTTGGGAGCTCGAATAATAGACACTCCAGTCCGGTTTCCGGCGGCGGAGTAATACCGTACCTCACAGCACATCCAATACAAGTCAATGGAGTTGGACAAAAACTACGATAAAACCTGTTGGAAAGCATCTTTTGCAGCGATTTTTGTGTGAGCATATCAGTGAACACCCCTGACCACTCGGTGAGTTTCACGTCTTTGTAAACGAAAGTTTAATGCGTTTTAGGAAGGATTGTTCCAGTGCACCTACGCAGCCATTGCGGAGGTGCGAAAGAAACCGAAAATTCTCGGCCTAGCAGCATGTGTCCACATTTTAATCTTAACCGTTCTATTTCATCAGAAACGATCTGTAAACAGGGCTTTAAGTGTAAAATACCAAACTTGTCCTTTAAAAGGGGGAGCCGGCAGTGGACCAAAGCACTGTGAGGCAAGGGAGGGGGGACTCAAAATGTTTGTATTGTTTTACTACTTGCACAATTATTTTAAGTATATATCATTATACTATTTACAATAAAAATTATTTTTAGGGGGGTCAACCCTAAGATGGTCCTGACCCATTACCCCCCACCCCACGATTTCCGCCAATGCCTGTTTATGTTTGTTCTGTGTGTGTTTGGTGATTCAGGACTGAGATCAGTGATGGAGGGAGATCCAGTCTCTCTAAACTCTGATCTTACTGAAATGAAGGATGATGATGTGATTCAGTGGAGGTATGAAAGCACTGTAATAGCTGAAATCAATAAACGGACTGACAGAATCACTGTATATGATGATGTTCTTGATGGGAGATTCAGAGACAGACTGAAGCTGGACAATCAAACTGGATCTCTGACCATCACAAACACCACAACTGAACATACTGGAGAATATAAACTACAGATCAACAGTGTGATCAAGGGTTTCAGTCTCACTGTCTTCGGTGAGTTAAATATCAGTTTCACCTGTTTTATATTTTAATCAGCACAAATTCAATTCAAACCTCATTTTGCTTTTGGTGTTTAATGATGATATTCATTTCAAATTTAACTTTTAAACTATTTACTCTTAGAAACCATCAAAATAACCGTCTTAATCTGTGACGAACCTTGTTTCTGTTTGTTCTCGGTGTGTTTGACAGATGAAGTGAAGTCATTGATGGAGGGAGATTCAGTCTCTCTAAACTCTGATCTTACTGAAATGAAGGATGATGATGTGATTCAGTGGAGGTTTGAAAACACTTTAATAGCTGAAATCAATAAACGGACTGACAGAATCACTGTATATGATGATGTTCTTGATGGGAGATTCAGAGACAGACTGAAGCTGGACAATCAAACTGGATCTCTGACCATCACAAACACCACAACTGAACATGATGGATATTATAAACTTGAAGGAGTGTCATTCTCATCAAAAGCATTCAGAGTTTCTGTCTATGGTGAGTAGAGATCATTGGTCTTGTCCTTCAAATACTATTTACATATTGAATTGTTGAATAATTTTATAGTTTGAAATGACAGACCGCATAAAAACTATGAACCGAATATAAGATTGTTGATTAGATTTGATCATATTTCTGTTTATTCAGAAATATTAGTTGATGTCAGCGCTGATATTAGTGTGTATTGACTGATCTGATCTCAGTTTGATGTTTTTATGACTAATCAGTTAAAATAACTATTTACCATACTGTTTTACATTAACAGCAGGTTTATATTTAACTTTGTATATCAGATTGTTTTAAATGCTCTGCTTTTGATCATTTCGGTTCTTCTCGATGTTTCTTCCTCGTTTGCCTGAATATCTTCATTCATCCTCATTTATCTTATTCTCTAATGTTTTCCAGCTCGTCTGCCTGTTCCTGTCATCAGCAGAGACTGTTCTTCATCATCATCATCATCATCATCATCATCATCATCATCATCATCATCATCATGTTCATTGGTGTGTTCATCAGTGGTGAATGTGAGTCATGTGACTCTCTCCTGGTACGCAGGAATCAGTGTATTGTCCAGCATCAGTGCGTCTGATCTCAGCATCAGTCTCTCTCTACCTCTGGAGGTGGAATATCAGGATAAAAACACCTACAGCTGTGTGCTGAACAATCCCATCAGCAACCAGACCACACATCTGGACATCAACACACTCTGTCACACATGTGCAGGTACCACAGCACTGATATTAGTTGATGTCAGCGCTGATATTAGTGTTTATTGACTGATCTGATCTCAGTTTGATGTGTTTATTCCTCAGACTCTGTCCACTGCTGTGGTCCTACTGAAGCTGTGATCCGATTGGTCCTCTCTGCTCTGGTGGGCGTGGCTACTGTCATCATTGTGGTTTATGAGATCAGATCCAGAAGAGCTGAACGAGATCAAGCACATATTCACACATCAGGTACATGATTGATGATGTCATTTCTCACAAACTGATTTTACAGTTATAAATTTGTCACATATTAATGGATTTATATGTTCATCTTTTTCAGGAAGTATTGAAATCTAAAGCAGAACACTGAACTTTAAAGGCTCTTCAAGTGTGTTTTTAAAAAAAAATAATAAATACTGATTATTATTTGAGCTTCTGTCTTTTAGAGTCAGATTTTACAAAATCCAATATGTATGGCTTTTATGGCAGAAACGTAAAACAAATGAATAGAGACCCACAGATCTCACTTTACTGCTGTATATTTGCTGTATGTTTTTGCTTGCCTTTATCAAAGTTTTCTCACTCTGAGGTTCAAGAGTCTCTCCATGTTTTATTGCATTTAATAATGTAATGTTTATTACAAAAACAGCTGCAAAAACTGCAGCTGCAGTGTGTGATAGGGCCCAAAATCTCCAGTGTGATTTGTCTCTGTGGTCTCGTCTGAGGAGCAACTCCTCCATCTAGTGGCTCACCCTGAACTCACATGTTATCAGGAGTTATCTCTGTCAGCTCTGACGTCACAGTCTTTAGCAGCTTGTCTGAGCCGTGTGAGAAATTGTTGAACAGTTTCACAGTGTTTTTGTGTGAGCGTCTCACTAATGTGTGTTCACTCTGAACAAAGTGAGCATTTAGAGCGTCACATCAGGGTCATAATCCATAGCTGTTGAATATTAAAGGGACACTTCACCCATTTGCATTAAGCTTTGTATTGTTAGAAACCCAGTCATATATTATAATAAATGTGGATTTTTCATCCATTTTTCCCTGAGATGGGAGAAATAAGGATTTAAGTGTTTTACTTCCTGCTTATTATGACGTAAAAATCATCATTTTGCGTCATAATAAGCAGGAAGTCACATTTCATTGAAAAGTGTAGAGCAGTGGTTCCCAAACCTGTCCTGAAGGCCCCCCAACACTGCACGTTTTCTTTGTCTCCCTAATCAAACACACCTGATTCAACTCATCAGCTCATTAACCCATGTGATAATGAGCTGATGAGTTGAATCTGGTGTGTTTGATTAGGGAGACAAAGAAAACGTGCAGTGTTGGGGGGCCTTCAGGACAGGTTTGGGAACCACTGGTGTAGAGACTACCAACATTAGAGACTACAGACACTCGTTCCTCATCTTTCCCAGGGGGCGGGAACCGCTCACGCTACAGGCCTATTACAGATCAGTGGGTGGGACTTTACTCTCTGAAACTAAAAGCAATATCCTCCATCTTGTTTGGAAGCTAAGCTAACAGGCGCTGTGGAGACAGATGTACAGTTATGACAATAGCGGAGGAGAGTACTCAATATGATATAGACAAGTTTCCTGAGTGAAATAGGCGGGCCGCCATTAGCCTTTCACTCTGCCAACGACTTCCGGTTGTGTCTGCTAATTACTTCCGGTTAGCGAGTTAGCGTCTTTTACTGTCTTTGATTAGCGTGCAGAAAAAGTAAACTATGGATGGTGTTACACGCCGACACGGCTCCGGGACATATTGTGCTGTTCGCGGTTGCAACAACTCGTGGCGATTGCTGAATGTTTGGTCGGAAGGAGAATGTTTCGACCATCAACAATCTACAAGGCGCCAATGTGGATGTGCTCCCCCGTATGCGTTGTATGAGAAACCAAAAACAGATGTTGAATCTCGGAAGTGGCTAGCGGCTTTGAAGTTGAAGAATCCGCCCAAAAGACTTTTTGTTTGTTCTTATCACTTCATTGATAAAAAGCCCACAGTGGAAAACCCTTTCCCGGAACTTTGGTTGGGATACGAGCGACCTCCCCAGCAAAAGAGACGTAAACTCGACAGAAACACAAGTGACACGCAATCGGATGGTAAGTGTATCTTGATATTTTTCTGGTTAGCTAAAGTTTGCAGCATAAGTTTGACTGTTGATATATGTGTCTCTGTCCTGTGTTAGTAGGTTATATACATTTATAGTTTATGCTGTTTTTCTTTTAGAAGTGTGCATCGAGCCGAAGTTTAAAGATGCTGCAACACAATGGGAGGACCTGACAAAAACTGACCACAGCTACGCGGCAAAGTTGGACCAAGTGAACAAATCGACGCAGACTGGGGGTCAGACTGTGGCTGATGATATGCTCCTGGATGATGATACCTCGCTGCTGTACACAGGACTGCGTCTGGTATATTTTTTTACTTTGGTGAAAACGATGTTGCCATTTAGTAAACCATCATGTAGTATTCCTGTTGTTGACCAAATACTGATGACCCTCATGAAACTGAAACTGAACCTTGTGTTAGGGGATGTGGCAAAGCGCTTTAAAGTGTCTAAAGGTGAAGTAAGTAAGGTGATTGCTCACTGGATTGATACATTGGGTGAGCAGCTTGAACCCATGGTTGCCTGGCTGCCAAGAAGTGTTATTCGTGCTAACATGCCACCATCCTTTAAAAAGAACCACCCACAGACCACTTGCATCATCGATTGTGCCGAAACGGCTATTCAGAGAGCTACAAACCTTAACTGTAGGAGTGCCACTTTCAGTCATTACAAGGGAACCAATACTGCCAAATATCTTGTTGCTGTGTCACCTCATGGGCTGATAATGTTTATATCAGAGGCCTATGCTGGTAAAAGCAGTGATAAGTTCATCACTATAAACAGTGGGTTTCTGGAGGCCCTAAGGCCTGGTGATGAGGTAATGGCTGACAGGGGTTTCACGATTCGAGATGTACTACATGAAAGGAAGGTGAAATTGAATATTCCTGCCTTTACCCACAAGCGTGGTCAATTGACCAATGAGGAGGTAACGCGCACTAGACGAGTGGCCAATGTCCGTATACATGTAGAGAGGGCAATCCGCAGACTTAAAGTCTTCAAAATTCTGTCCCAAACTGTCCCCATCTCCATGACCCCGAGGTTGGACAAGATTCTTACCATATGTGCTGCTTTAGCAAACATGAGGTCCAGACTCATCCGACTACCACATGAGGTGTAAGTCCCTATGAAAAGTCACCTGCAGTTGTTGTTTTTTTTTTGTTTTTTTTTTTATTGTACATATTCCTTTTATTTTATTTTATATATGTATATATATATAAATAATTTCAGCTAGAAAAACCTGTGTAAATGTATTGTTATTGTTCCCTTTCTGGTGTTGTGATTATTAAGACAAAACAGAGTTTTAACTAAGAAAAACTTGTGTGAGTGCTATTCTTTTTCTTGTATTGTAAATATTGACACATGACAATAAACAATTTGATTTTTGAGAAGAAATTAATTCATTTTTATTGATCCTATTCCATAACAAAGGGACAATTTCATTAACTCCTTAATGGCTGAATTTTTTTATAATTAAATAAAAACAAAGTAAATACAGGAAAAAATCTCAAAATATTACAAAAAGAAAAAGACTGGAATAAAATAAAATATTAAATAAATAAAATTAATAAATAAAGAAATAAGTGACTGATATTAAAAATAAAAGTAAAAGAAAATAAATAAAATAAATCAGTTTGATAAAAATAAATAAAAGCTAGAAAGGATTTGACACAAATTTGTGACAACAGGGGACAAGGGGTTAAAAAAAGGAATGACTAATCACCCCAGTACACATAAGCAGGTCATGCTGATTTGACAACATCCATGTATCTGGAGCACAACTCCAGCCTTCCATCATCGAAGTCATCGACAACTTTTGGCAACATGTGGGTGAAATAGAAGGAGTGTAGCCTTGAGATATGTCCCTCAACAAAGGTTTGGTCGTAGAGCACGTTGAGCTGCAGACATTCAGTGTTACTCCAAATCACCAACAAGGCTTGCCGTAGCCCTGTGCAGTGCATGCCCAGTTGCACCTGCATGTAATATCCCTTTGGCCCATTGAAGGACAGATGGAAGTCCCCTGTGGGCATGCGTTTGATCTCACTGCTTTTAGCAGCAAGTGCTTCAGTAAGGGACTGGTTTTTGACTAAGACAGGGCACTTGATCTCCAGTAGTGTGTCTCTGTTCATGACACCATCCGGACTCGCAGCAAGCCATGGCTCACTCGGGCAAACCACCAAACCTTTCACATCGATGTCATGACCTTGGTCTTGCAGGTATTGCCTGGCGTGCTCTTCACCCTCTGCTCCTTGCCGGGTTGCCGCGTTACCGTGAAAGGTAGGATGGAGGTGTTCAGACAAGAATTTGTCTGGTGCTGTGGTAGCCCGAACTGGCACATTCTTGGCTGTGCTTGCTGTTATCCGTACCCGTCGCATGTCATGCCACAGTTGTTCCCTGCTCTGTTCTTTTGTGTGCTGCTCAATGTACATAAATTGGGTTGTGGTCATGTCAATGTATTTGGTGTAGAATGCCCTACATTTCTCACATTCAAGTTGTGTGTTGTGATCACCATGATGTAGGGACAGTGGAGCTTTTGATGTCTCGGCAGACTGAGCAGGGAGGCTGGTGTTAAAAGTGAGCTGCATTAGTCCACTGCCAGGTGCAGTAAAAAGTGCCGCTATTGGTGTGGAGAGACAGTAATTTTGCCATTCTTCCAGTGTCTCATGGACTTTTACCTTGCGACTAGGTGTAGAGACTATGCTGGAGGAGGATGCCTGTGATGCTGGTTGGTATAGATTACTTCTGCTGTGTCTTCGGAAAGACACATCTCTGATTTTTTGCTGCCCAGTATTGCTTTTTGTCCCGGCATTCCAGCAATTCTGCACATCAGTGCAGGCAAGCCCTGTCTTCCCTTGCCTCACAGCATTTTCTACCTGCAGACAGATAGAAACAAAATCACACACATTTTAAATAATGGTTTGAGCATCACGACACAATTTACTTCTTTTAGAGAAAACATTTTGTAAATCAAAATAAAAAGGGTATGATGAAGGTAGAGAGTTTTTGTTACTTTTCAAAACAATTAATGAGCTGGGCCTGCAGCCATCAACATCATTGTTTAACCCCTTAATGCCTGAATTTATTTAGACTTATATAAAACAAATCTGGAAAAATATGAAAAGAATAATAAAAGAATAAAATAAAATAGAATTAAATATTAAATAAATAACATTTAATAAAGTGATAAATGATACGATATGGTTACACGTTTGCACAATAAACTTAGACACAATCTCTCTCTCACATGCATACGCACACACACACATACTCACGCACACACACTTGGATATGTGGTTTGCGGGGACTCTCCATAGGCGTAATGGTTTTTCTAATGTACAAACTGTATAATCTATCCCCCTAAACTAACCCTGCCAAACTTTTGGGCTTTTTGGAATTTCAAAAAACACCATTTAGTATGTTTTTTAGCCGTTTGGTTTATGAGAACACAGATGTCCTCATAAACCATGTTTACGTTGTAATACCCATGTCATTATACACAGTTGTGTCCTCATAAACCACACACAGACACACACACACACACAAGGGTTAAAGCACTGTCAAACACCCCCGCATTCTGCGCTCACTGTAAACACCTTGCTGTTGTCTTAAAAGTAACTCTAAAAGTAAAAGTAACTCGCAATGTATGCAAAGTGTCTCTCTTCCTATCAGCGCCGATCAACGAGCATTTAAAATGCTAGGCAGGCAGGCTAGAGGGGATTACTTTTTATTTGTATTACTCTTCGTGTTCTGTTATAGATTAACACACGGATACATACAAACATCTTAATACAAGCATAAGATGGGCTAACGTACCTTCCAAAGCACGGCGGCTGCATGGCTACAGGAACGTCCGGGTCCGGCGATACAGGTACAGCCTGCAGTCTCCACATCTCCCGTCTTGGTAACCAAAACCCAGGCGTTATGCGCTGAATTATTAACGGACTGGCTTGGTTGAACATCGGCCTTTAGGTAAATTAAACTACCCATATCGTGTAAAAGTACACAGCCCACTTTGTCGGAATGGAGGTACTGAAACGCCTCAGAGCTTTTCAGGTTATTAATTGCGTTCCCATCCACCGCCATGGAATCAATAAAATAAGAAAAGATCTTGGATGTTGTGATGCTGGGCCATATCGACATGTTGTCCGCCCATGATGTTACCTTACTTGGATGCGGAACGGTCAAAACACCATTTTTAATAAGATTTTCGGTCGAATGTTGCCATTCCAAAGCCATTTTTACACCACTACTCAGCCTGCGCCGGAAGTTCTTGGCAGAAACAGGAAGTAAACCGGAAGTGCCCGGGAAACTTGTCTATAGAGGAAGAGGATTTCGGAAGTCTGATGCTTGAATCAGGTGTTTGTGGCTACCTTTACAAGCCGCATTATAGCGAAGAGCAGCCGAGGCAGAAGACCTGCCTGCCGCGGACGAGGAGCCCGGACTGGCTCGGGTCAGGGCGGACTGGTGGCGCCGGTGATCTCACTATGCAACTACGAACCGCTACGAACACAGAGATAGAGTCCGACTGTGGCAAAGAATTTCAACAATGACAACTTCTCCTGGATGAAATCTCTGAATCAGACGAGGACACGGACGTTTGTGTTGAGAATCAGACGAGGACACGGACGTTTGTGTTGTGAACTATCCTAGTTTCGCACCGCATCTGACTGAACATCCAGGTAACGTTACAATGCAATAATTCACCACTTCGAAAGAAATACAAATGAAGAGTAATTCACTAATGAGTTCGCCAACTAACTAGACATTTTGTGTGAAATTAATTTCAAGCTCTGGTGGTAGCTAGCCTTGTAGACGGAAGAGTTATTTCTCTTAGGCAGATATGCGCTTTCTGGATTAGTGGGAGTGGCTTGCGCAGCTGTGCAATGTGGTGCATTGTGGGAGTTGGTGTCTTTCATACAAATGCGTCCTGAAGTTACTTTCTTTCTTTCCTCGGCCAAGAAGGCACCAAATTCAAAATTAATTTTACATTTCGACTACATATATGACCCACTTTCAATAAAGATCAATGTTCCCATGGGTGAAGTGCTCCTTTAATCATATGAAGATCTCAGAACACTTTCATACACACAGTTATAGCAGGCGATCTGTTCCTGCTCCATAAAACCATTAGAGAAACTCTGAAATCAGTCTGAGAGGAGAAACAATCGAGACATTTGATCAGAAATGAACAACAAACGTCCTGAAGAGAGTTACAGGAGAGAGCAGAGGCAAACACTCACAGGATCTCATGACAAGATCAAACTGTTGCTTTAAGATGTTTTTAACACGTTATTGGTCAGTTTATTTCAGTTGAAAATGATGTCATTGACTTACAGGAATTTTAGGCCTACTGGAGCTCAAAGTGTCAATGATCAAAGTGTGAATTAATCAGCAGAAATAGAGCTAGACGGCCACATGCATTATTACTGAATAAATAGGCAGTTATTTTAACTGATTGTAGAGTTTCACTTCCCTTTACTACAGAGCAGCTTCACATCAGCGCATCTCTCACCAGTTTTGAAGAGTTTGTCTTTTCATATTTGTGGACTGAATCCGTTGAAGATGTTTCTCCCTGTTTTGCTCTGCTTGTGTTTCTGGCGTCTGGATGGTGAGTTTAAATGTGTTTTAATGGCTTCAGTTGCTTCTGTTCTGGTACCATGTGATAAATGACTGGTTAATTTAGTCAGAGAGGATCAACATTCGCTGTTACAGGCCAGTACTGATAGGGGGAAATTCATATAAGGGTGAGCAAATGCAAACTGACAGAAAAATCCAGACTCTGCAGGTGACAAAGTTATTTATATCCGCTGTTTATTCAAGAAAATCCTCCAACATGTAATCCTGGAAACAATTGCTGTACAGAGCACAACAACATTTACGAGATCCACTACAGACACAGAAAAGAGTCACAGCGGTGCATACAGGTTTATCCATATACAATGAAGAATAGTAAAACTTACAGTCAGTAGAGCTGGAGGCGTCTGCATTTCACTGAATTGAACCTCAGCAGTACATTTACTTTCTGCTCATTGGTGCATTCTTTACACTCGTGTGTTTTTTTTTTTATATATATTTTTTTTATATATTATGTGTTTTATTAGACTGGTGAGCAACTGTTTGGATATCTCCATTGGCAGAAAACTAATTGTTACACAGTTAGTTTTTTTGTCTAAATCTCGTTTCTTGATTTACCGCGAGTATCATTTTTACCATACCTAATATCGATCTGGCTCACTGCAGTGTGTAACAAGCGGCTCATATAGCTAAGAGTAGCATTATAACAACTTTCATCACACTCAGATGTATCTAATATAATAAAACAGTGCTGCGTTTCCCCACACACACATGACCAGAAGAAGCAGAAGTGTCTGCGGGATAATAAAAGCTCCACTGCTCTCGAGCCGTGTGTGTCGCACTCGTTTCTCATTAGCAATCGCTCCAGCGGCTCGTTACGCTCCAGCGGCTTTCGTAACATTAATAAATCTTCAATATATTACTGGTCATCCATGAATATGATTTCTGCCCGAGTCCCGTTGTATTCTCCACCGGCTGGAGAGATGAAGACAACAACTCCCACAATTCCACGAAATCAAGGCGTCATCAAGCTACAACTTTGTTTTGAATAAGCGGCTTCTAGTGGTGAAAAATTACATAGTGTGGCTTTAACAGCGTATTCACTATCAGAGCTCTGTACCTGTCAGGTCTAACAGTGTTTTAGTTCAGTTTTGTCCAGAAAACACTCATCAGTCCAGGGCTGCGAGAGCTTGCATGAGTTTGCTGTTACTGTCTCTAAAGCGTGCAGCCGTTTCTCCGCTCACAGCATTGAAGTTCAGTCTCGTCACTGTGTTCATGTTGTCCTACGGTTTCCTCAACAGAGTAATGCTTCAAGTTCTCACTCATCATGCGTTGTCTTTTGTTTGGTCTGGTTTTGGGTTGGGAAAAGATCATATAGCTAATTCTCAAAAGTTCATTGAACTTCACTGAACTTGAATGCAATCAGCTGCGCAATTTACAAACTTAATGGCTGCGAGTAAATCAGTGTTTTCTGCTTGAAGTATTTTGTTTGCCGGCTAAGTTTCATTAGGCTACATTTCTAATCAAGCATACAGTCATAACTGTAAAATAAATAAAAATATTCAGGGATTGACATTAAGGTTTTCAGCTTATATTGACGTCAATTAATCAGTTCTGTAATGTTATAAGTTAAAGGTATGTAATGATGTCGAAGAGGCAGTTTAACAGAGACTTAACTTTATCAAGCCCCCACTCAAAAAAAATTTTTTTGCCTCTTGTTAAATTTAATTAATTAAAATAAGCAAAAGTAACACAATTGTTTAATATTTTGTCACAATTTAATTTAATTGTCTTCAATCAAACTAATATATGTAAAACTGAAGTTTACTTAACCCTCAGACGGTCCTCGGTCATTTATGACCGAAACATTTTCTGTTTTGAATTTCTAAAAATCACAGCTTCATCGGAATGTTATGAAATTTGGTGACTTTTATGGCATTAGGTATGTGAATACAAAAAAATAAATTGAGGTCATGATCCGAGCATGCTAAGTGGTCGTAAAAAAAATAGTGACGATTTTGGTCTTCGGTCAAAAATGACCCCCATAGGAAATGAATGGGAAATTGACAAAAAAATTACAATTCTCCAAATTTTTGTGTGTGCAATCTACAAATCGGCCACAATCCCCCAAAAAAGTACACTGCTGTAAAGGGGTGACACTCTACAACATCAAGAGTGCAAAACAGACACACCCACCCCCACACACACACATACAAACACACTTTTATACACATACACACCAATACATTTTTATTACAAAAAATCTGTTTTGAATTTTTAAAAATCACAGCTTCATTGGAATGTTATGAAACTTGGTGACTTTATGGCATTAGGTATGTGCACACACAAAAAAATTGAGGTCATGATTTGAGCATGCTAAGTGGTCGTAAAAAAAATAGTCACACCTGTGGTCTTCGGTCAAAAATGACCCCCATAGGAAATTAATGAAAAAAAAAAAAAATAAATTACATTATTTTACATAAAGTGTTATAATTGAATGAATTGCATTTTTTGTTACAAATTCTGTTAAAAAAAAAAAACAAAAAAAAACGTAAATGTGTCCATAAACAGCTGGGGAATTCACATGCCTCTCAATAGAGAACTGTAGATGCCATCTAGTGGTTACACCATGGTTCTACGCTTTCTCTCCATACTCTCACCAGATGGTGCTAATCTGCTTCAAACATTTTTTTTTTTGAAGGCCTAGACTCTTTCACACAGAGATTCCGGAAAATACACGGATAAAGTGACCCGGGATTGTGTTTGCGTTTACACAGGAGGCAATTTGCCGACAATTTTTAATTTGTGTGAAAACTACATAAATCATTTTTGTTGACAACTAACTGGGCAGTGGATCTGTAGTTCCTAGCATGCTTTGCAAGGGACTGCATTAGGAGGGTAAATTTAGGGATTAAAGTGTTATTTTATGTGTTTTTCTGTAAATGGAATGATGTTGTTAGTTAATGTTAGTGTTTAATATTCACTAATGTTAGAAACTTAGAGGACTTTCTGTAATGTTTTTGAATTTTGTGGTTACCATTATGCAGAAGAGTGGCGACTGTGTTTAGGCTGTGGGCTCAGTATTACACTATATGTGCATTAAACCTCATTTGCAGACCTGCATAAGTAATATTCAATATTACGCTGTAAAAAGTGATATTAGTAAAACTGAACACTAGTAGCTCCTATCATCAGAAATAACTGTAGAGTAAAATTAAATAAAATTATAATGTTGGCGATTTTAGGCAGGACAAAAATTAAATGTAGTCAACCTGACAAAACTTTATCTAGCAGGAATGACTAAATGAATTTAAGTTCATACAACAAGATTACAACAAATCATTTCGAACAAATTAGATTTTGTTGGAAAAATGTAATTCATTTTCATGGAAAAGTTTTCCTAAATTGAATTAAAGGAGTCATAACCTAGTATTACATTGGATACCTACTGCTGTATTATAGTCTTTCAGGCCCTTCTAAAAAAGAAAAGTGGAAAAAAAATAAACACAGACCTACTTTTACCCTTATTTCTGAAGGCATTATTGTCTCGCGAGATCAATGCGATGTTTTGGCTGTCGTGGACGCTCTATATGGCTCTGCACGCCAGTTGAAAGGGTTGTTGGGACAGCGTCATTAAAAATGAATTTCATCCACTGGTCCCTGATAGTTTCGTCCGATTTTGCGAGATAAAACACATTTACATGTTTTTTATGGCAATCAACCACAGAGCAAGTCCGGTGTGCACTCGGTTTCTCCATCTTTCTCGACTGAACCAGGGCCGGAGTGGGGCCACTTTTCAGCCCTGGAGTTCATGCCCAAGACCGGCCCACTTTTTCCACGGTGGAATTCCAAATTAGCACTTTTTCCAATTTGGATAAATGAAGCAACAGTTCAGTTGTTACTATTGTGTAGTTGGTATTAATACCATAGATCAACAAATAATGTAAAGGTTAAATAATAATTCACTTAGACTTTATAAGAAGCAATTGCGATTTTATATCACACAATTCAGACTATATCTCGCAATTCTGTATTTCTGACTTTAAAAAGAAGCAATTGCAACTTTATTTCACGCAGTTCTGACTTTATATCTAGCAATTTCTGACTATAAGAAGCAATCGACTTTAATTCACACAATGCTGACTTTATAACACGCAATTGCGACTTTATATCTCACAATTTTGACCATCTCGCAATGCTGACTTTATAACACGCAATTGCAACTTTATTTCAGGCAATTCTGACAGTTATATCTCGCAATTCTGACTTTATAAAACGCAATTGAGACTTAATATCACGCAATTCTGACCATCTCGCAATGCTGACTTTATAACACGCAATTGCAACTTTATTTCAGGCAATTCTGACTTTATAACACGCAATTGAGACTTTATTTCACGCAATTCTGATATATTCCGAAATGTAAACTCGAAAGTGTGAGATAAAAAGTCACAATTATCTTTTAAAACGTTTTATTCTGTGACACAAAAACAAGCTTCCATACCTCCTGGCCTCTTCCTCCCAGCCATCCTCCCTGACGCGTACCGTTACGGTAGGGCCGGCCAGGCGCAGTAGGCGCCGGCGATGCCGCGGGCCCGCGGCCGCAGTAGCCTACCTAAAACGTTTTGGAAAAGACTGGCTGTGGACCCAACCAACTCTATAGTAGGGGAGGGGAGAACTCCCTCACATGGTACAACCCATGCAGAGGCTGCGCGCTGCAGTGTCAGAAGGCGGAACGTGTAATGTTACTAACGTGACATTGAAATGTGAAAAAAAAAAAAAAATCCTCGACCGGCCCAAAAGTGAAGCGGACCACCGGGAATTCTCCCGATTCTCCCGATTACCCAATCCGGGCCTGGACTGAACTGAATATGAGGGGGAGAGGGGAAGGGGGGGCTTCCTGCTGCGGTGTCCATATATGGTATATCCTACTACCTCATGACGTCAAGAGGGAGCTGAAATCAAAATCTCATATTTGAGTGCGCGTGCACGCGCGCTGGTTTATTTACCCTGAGGTAAACAAACGCTTCACTTTTAAATATCGGCTTCCCGGCCAGTGTATAATCGTTAGTCGATCATAACATACATTGATTCTCGTGGAAAAGTGAAAATTGCAGGTTATGACTCCTTTAAGTTCGTTCAACAGCTTATTTTTTTTAGTGCTGGTGCCATCTAACAAAACACATGCATTAAGTTACAGTACAGACAATCTGCAGTCACTGAAACTTTCAGCAGTATTTGTGTATTTATGACAGCATATTTCATTCAATACTTTACTTTGACAGCATTATAAATAAATAGAATGTATAAGTCATTCTTACTCTTAAGACCTTGACACATCAAGACGTTGTAAAAGAACTAGCGGGGACGGAAGCTGAATGTGTCGTCGTCTCGTTATTTACGTGCAGCCAGTCAGACTGTTTTCTCTTCTCAATTCAACATGCTCAGTTGGCCAAAAAACAGTAAGTCAGTGTTGCCCATTTAGCGATGTTGTCTTTCCCACCCCTTTAGCGACTTTTTTCATCAAATCTCACCTAGCGACTTCTTGGACAAACCTTATATAGTTCCTGAGACTCGCTATGATGTCATCTAGCGTCATTTAGCGAGCAGTTTTAGCTACTGTCCATTGAAAGCCGTTCGCAACAGAGCAACGAGGTCCGACTGGTGCTGATGGTTCAGAACTCAATGCAAAAACAGGCGAACGACGCTCAACAACGGCCTGATGTTGGTCAACGGCCGACCGTCAGCTTGGTGTGTCGAGGCCTTTTAGCATTAAAGGGTAGAAGCTATCCACTTACAATCCAACGTATCATAACAGGGTGGATGTTTTTAGATAATATATCCCATTACTAGCTAGGAAAGAATGACATGCTAGCAGAAGATTAACATTTAGAAAAATAAAAAATAAATCAAATTATAAAAAAAAATAAAAAAAATACTAATGTGGTGGCAAACAAAATTATATCACTGAATAAGAGACAAACACACATCTTAAAGGAGCTGTATGTAAGAAATGTATTTCAATTAATCATAAAATGGCCCTGATATGTCACCAGACATTAAGAAATCATGTTCATTTCAAATACTTATATCACTGACAACAGTAGTCCGGCCAGGATATTATCATTTAAAAAGTGAAGTTGCAGCCCTCAACTGATGTTGATGTTGTCATGCTGTGTTTTGGCCTGAAGCTCCACCCTCCACCTATCTACCAATCACGAAGTCAGTAGTGTTTCTGCATCCGGGTTGCCAGCTCTGCTCTAGTTACCACAGCTGCAGCAACAAACGTTCCTGCTGGATCCTGCAGCAAATCTGGCAACCTCGAGTCAGGGGGAGGGGGAGGGGATAGCAGTACCAGTTTTGGCCACAATCTTATGGCTCCTTTAAAGATACAATTTCTTCTACACAAGCACAAAAACACACAACAATTACTAAAACTTCAACTAAAATAAAAAAAATAAAAAAAAATAAAAACAGTTTCAAAATATAAGTAAAAATAGTATCTCAATGATACTGAAATAACACTGGTTTTAGTCTTGCATGATAAATGTAAATTTTTTTATTTATTTTTTTATGTTAGTTTAAGACTCACTAAAATGACATTTTAACTTCTCAACTTCACGGGACACTTTTGAAAATAACCCCACTGATCAGGATCTATTACTGAAGCCGTTTTGAAGAGTTTGGCTTTTCATATTCGTGGACTGAAAGCGATGATTTTTTTTTTTTTTTTTCTCAAATTAGTTTTGCTCTGTTTGTGTTTGTGGCGTCTGGATGGTGAGTTTTAAATGTGTTTTTCTGGTTTCAGTTGTTTCTGTTCTGATGTGATAAATTACTGGTTAAATTAGTCAGAGGATCAATATTCACTGTTATTCTCATATAGAAATAATTAAACTAATTTTACTGTCAGATCAAGCTTGAATTCAGCTCTAAACTCAGTTATTATTGATTTATTAAATATAACAAAATAAATATGAAGCTCAGATACTCAACAGCATTAGTTTGAGTGTGACATTAAACATTAAAGTAAAAGTGTCTTATTTTATTTATTGTTCCATATGTAAATCTATTTCTCTTTTCATGCATCATCATTTGTCTTTGTAATGCTGCAGAATATTATTAATGTCACGTTTAAATTAATAAAAGTATTTTAGTGAAGCTTCATCAAACCAACATCAAGTGATTTGAAAAACTCTGTTTTCAGGAGTGTTTGGAGTTACAGTTAAAATATCAGTGAAGGAGGGAGATTCAGTCTCTCTAAACTCTAATCTTACTGAAATGAAGGATGATGATGTGATTCAGTGGAGGTTTGGAAATAAAAGCACTTTAATAGCTGAAATCAATAAACGGGCCGACAACATCACTGTATATGATGATGTTCTTGATGGGAGATTCAGAGACAGACTGAAGCTGGACAATCAAACTGGATCTCTGACCATCACAAACACCACAACTGAGCATGCTGGAGGTTATAAACTACTGATCAACAGTGAGATCAAGAGATTCTTTCTCACTGTCAATAGTGAGTTCAAAACGGTTAAACCTGTTTTATAATGACAACATTTAAATTAATTAATATGCCATTTGTTTTTTGGTTTGTGTTGTTTTAAGGTATTGTTCATTTTAAATTTCAATCTTTAATTTAATAAACAATTATAATCTGTTTATCTGTGACAAACCCTGTTTCTGTTTGTTCTGTGTGGGTTTGATGATTCAGTGTCAGTGATGAAGGGAGATTCAGTCACTCTAAAAGCCCGTCCTACTAAACTGAAGGATGATGATGTGATTCAGTGGAGGTTTGGAGATGAAAACACTGTAATAGCAGAAATCAATAAACGGGCCGACAGAATCACTGTATATGATGATGTTCTTGATGGGAGATTCAGAGACAGACTGAAGCTGGACAATCAAACTGGATCTCTGACCATCACAAACACCACAACTGAACATGCCGGAGTTTATCAACGACTGATCAACGGTGTGAGAAAGCAGTTCGGTCTCATTGTCTATAGTGAGTTTATTATTGGTTCCCTTTGTTTGTTAATCACTTTGAAGTATACCTATCCTAAATTTAAAAAAGAGTTTTTCAGTTTTAAAATGGTAAAATCTAAGACACACCATCATTTTTGGTGTTCACTTTTCAACCTTCTGAACACTTTTCTTTGGATTGATTATTCTGATACTGGCATCTCTGTGTCATTTTGTTTATAAATCTGAAAATCACAAACACTCCCTCAGCAGAAAGTATGATTTACTCTGATGTTTCTAATCTTTCTCAGCTCGTCTGCCTGTTCCTCTCATCAGCAGAGACTGTTCATCTTCTTCATCATCATCATCATGTTCATTGGTGTGTTCATCAGTGGTGAATGTGAGTCATGTGACTCTCTCCTGGTACAAAGGAATCAGTGTATTGTCCAGCATCAGTGCGTCTGATCTCAGCATCAGTCTCTCTCTACCTCTGGAGGTGGAATATCAGGATAAAAACACCTACAGCTGTGTGCTGAACAATCCCATCAGCAACCAGACCACACATCTGGACATCAACACACTCTGTCACACATGTGCAGGTACGCCAGCACTGATATTAGTGTTTATTGACTGATCTGATCTCAGTTTGATGTTTTAATGACTAATTGGTTAAAATAACTAATTACCTTACTTTTTTACATTAACAGCAGGTTTATATTTAACTTTGTATATCAGACTGTTTTAAATGCTCTACTTTTGATCATCTTGGTTCCTCTCGATGTTTCTTCCTCGTTTGCTTGAATATCTTTATTCATCCTCATTTATCTTTATTCTCTCATGTTTTCCAGCTCGTCTGCCTGTTCCTGTCATCATCAGTAACTCTTCACACTGTTCTTCATCATCATCATCATCATCATCATCATCACCATCATCATGTTCATTGGTGTGTTCATCAGTGGTGAATGTGACTCATGTGACTCTCTCCTGGTACAAAGGAATCAGTGTATTGTCCAGCATCAGTGCGTCTGATCTCAGCATCAGTCTCTCTCTACCTCTGGAGGTGGAATATCAGGATAAAAACACCTACAGCTGTGTGCTGAACAATCCCATCAGCAACCAGACCACACATCTGGACATCAACACACTCTGTCACACATGTGCAGGTACGGCAGCACTGATATTAGTGTTTATTGACTGAGCTGATTATTTTAAAGACTTTCACTGGTTTCAGTGATTGGTGATAAAACAAATGTTCAGCATTTTATTATTATTCAGCACAGAGCAAACCATCCAGATAATAACAAAAGTCCAAGGCACAGGCAAACAGGGAATCCAGGGAGACAGGCAGAAGATTAAGACCATGAAACAGAAAACAGAAATAGCCCCAACAAGACTTCGCAAAGAGTGACTGAGTAAACCAGGTATAGACAGAGTTAACAAGGGTAAATGAGAAACAGCTGAAACTAATCTGGGGATAATGAGTCTGGGCAAAGGATTCTGGGAAATGTAGTTCATAGTGGAATGACACTGGTCTGGGGAGGAGCGCCCTCTGGTGGATATCCTGGGCACTCCAACTGGTGATCGTAACAGTTGGCATACCTCAGATTGTTTATCATATTTATATACATACATACACAACGTCAGCCTTTTAGCCTGAAATGATACGCATACAATTAGATCGTTTACTATTACCATAGGCGTCGATTTCGGGGGGGACGGAGGGGACGCGTACCCACCAGATTTCGTCATGATTCATTTTGTACCCACCACTTTTAACTTCCGTCTATATTAATTTGACTTTTGGTTCGATTTTTTTGACCGTTTTCAGTGGTTGTGAGGAGCAATATGAGAGAGAAATTTGGTAATCATTGTCTGACCCAACAAAAAAACATTATAATATTCATTTTATTTTATTTTCCGTGGTGGCATTTATGAGGGAAAAAACAACGTGTCAGTTATCTGTTACGGACGTGAGCGCTCTGAAAGCGGCACTAAAAGACTGCTTTAAAACTTTCACAGAGACCTCAAACAGAACAGCTGCCTTTCTTTAAAGTGAATTTCGTTTTGTATTAATTATATCTTAATTTTAATCAATGTTTCATGAACCAATGGATTTAATAAATAAGAAGTAAATAGGCCTATAGCAGATAATCACGACATTGGAGGCGCCGGCGAGTGAACTGGAGTTCGTCTGATGAACCGAAACTCAGCGTATAATGCACATTCACATTCACAGCGTATTTAGACACATTTAGACGCAGTCATAATCATTACTTTTACCGGTTCTTTGTGGCAAGCTTTATGCGTGCGGTCGTGCGCTTGAGTGTGGCTATATTACGTAAACGCTCATTATCCTGTAGGCTATAAGTAATTAAATTAATATAAAGGGGCGATTTGTCCACGAATGACTTAAATTAACAACTAGCCTACTAGTCGACTAGGAAAAAAACTTTTAGTCGGAAGCAGCCCTTATTCCACATATTTTCGAACCAGGCAACAGTGTTGAGCGAGCGACCCTGCGGAAAGAGCGAGCGGAGCGGAATGTTCAGAAATGCGCTCTCCACTCACGAGCTCTGATCGGAACAAACCCGAACCTCACTGAACTTGCTGCTTGCTGCTCGTCTGCTGAACTTGTGCAGAAACATCAAAATATAACCAGCTTTTTAAAATGTTTTTTAAAACTAAACACTATTTTAGCACAAATTATGAGCTTATTGGCGATTTTTTTATAATTATTGACAAAATTAGAATATAGTAAAAAAAATAAAAAAAATTATTTTATTTTTTTTGGGTGGGCCTGTTGAAAAGTGGGGCCGTGCCTGAGCTACAGGACATCGTCTTTCAAAACATAACCTGCGCGAAAGAGAGAGAAAAAATGAATGCGTCATTGTACCCAGCACTTCTGAAAATGCACTTCCGAATGCGTCTCTGTCCCCAGCACATTTCAAACCAAACTAACGCCCATGACTATTACCCACAATAGAATGGAATACACTAGAAACTTTGAAATGAATTTAAATGTAAAGCATCAAAATACTACTAACTGTGAAGTTGTCTTATCACTAGCTGACACTAATAACTGTTTCTCTCAGTGTCTACAATAGTGCTGATCTCTGCTGCTGCCGCTGGATCTCTGATGATTGTTTCTGCAGTCGCTGGGATCTTCTGCATCTGCAAGAAATGTAGAAAAACTGATCAAGAAGGCAAGTATTATAAACGCTACTGAATTGACAATAGTAATGTGTTATATTAAAAAATTATATACTTTAATAGTTTAGTTCCCTTTATCCTGCATGCTGTGTTGCGGTCATTTTGACCAAGAGAGGATTTTCTTTTTCCTGAAAATGGTCAGTGGTCATGTACCCATGCGAGAACATGAACCCCCCACGAACGCCATCTCAGCATGCTTACCTCCAGTCATGTGAGACAGCGATCATGGCCGTCAGATGAGGACAGAAAACAACTGCATCCAGGAATGCACTGACGGAGAGGCGTGACTGACTGAATGGGAACTTACCGACTTTGCTCACACAGGCTATAACAACTTCCCCCAAAAAATCGGATTATTTTTTTACTTGTTAGTTACACTTATGTTGTTCCTGGTCAAAGATTACCGACCTCCAAAATTGCTCTTATATTTTTCTCTCTCTGCTATATTATTCTGAAACATAGGATGAAGCTAGTTTTCTTTCAATTAGCACAGTTTTTTTTATTTTATTTTTTATGGAACAGGTTGATCGCAGGTTGACCTCATTGATCTGTTGAGTGAACAATGCCAACATTATCCATAAGTAATGTTCACTCATATACTGAGCTGCATAAGCTCAGATCAATGGCCTACAACCATTCAGTTTCAAAAATAAATACTAAACCTGCTGTGTGTAACGAGGTTCGTTGTTGTTATGGAGGCGGGAACGGGCGGACATTCAAATATTTTAATTAATAAATAAACAAATACAAGATTGACAGTATAAGCCAGAAGCCCCTCGCGGACGACTGCTGGCCACACAAAACAGGAACAAAACATCAAATAAAACTCAGGCCTGGTCCTCTCTCGCTCTTCACTGTCGTCGCTCCTCCTTTATGCTTCCGCTCCTCCGTGAGAGATGCGAGACCGGTGCGTCGCGCAGGTGTCGCTCATTATCAATCACGCCACCGGTCTCGCGCTGTCCTCCCACAGCCCTCGACCTCGTCCTGCTCGCCACACTGTGCTAACTGAAAGAAAACAAGTTGATAAAAAGATTGAATCCAAGATTTGCTGGTAATACAGAATAATAAGAGATTGACAAGCAATTTTTGAAAGGCCGGGTCATTTTTTACTTTTTCTGCACAGTCATCTTTAATTTTTTATAGGGCTTTATACAATACAGATTGTTTAAAAACAGCAAGGGTTATAATAAAAAGGGTTAATGGAAAGATCACTGAATAATATGTGTAGATGTTGTTTAGCAGTTAGGCCTATCTATAGTGATGCTGTGCATTTCACCTGAGCTTCAATTAATATTTAATTTCATCATAGAAAAAATGTGTTTATTATTTACTTCAACATTTTTCTGGGTTTGAATTATCTGCAAAGAAGGTCTTTCTGAATGAATGTTCAAACGTGACCCTGTTAGTGACCCGTGAGTGAGTGAAAGTCAAAGTGAATCAGTTTGTTAATGTAATGCAGTAATGTGAGCTTTAACACTTTAACTTTGACAGCCCTAATAACATATATGATGTAAAGAAACAGATATAGTTAATAACATTCAGTTTTGTTGTTTTAATCCAGCTATTTATTATATTACATCTTATCGTTGAAACAGTTGAGACTCATGAAGAAGAAATCACTTACGTCGTGCCAACCTTCTACAAAAGAAAAGCACAGAAATCGGTAAGATCATTTAATACTACTTAATGTCAGTATATCATTTCAGCCTGTGTGTGATAGATCATTATACAGACAAAAGCACAAAACACCACAATGTGAGAATGAAACATATGCTATAATACTCATGACACTCATTCTACCATGTAACCAAAGAGTAACAGATCAACAGTTAAAGGGGTCATGAACGGCCTTTTTTATTATTTTGTACTGTTCTCTGAGGTCCACTTATAATGTTATTTTTACATAATAAAACATCTTAATTTAGAAGTAATAGGCTATTTTCTGTCCTGTCCTGACCCCCTCATCGAAACACATGGTTTGAATAAGCATGGCTTATTATACATTAAACATTATACATTATCGCTAAATGAGCAAGAAGCAGGCATTGATCTTCTTCTCCAGAGGTGGTGTTTAGCTACCCATACTATGTAATAACGTAGCATATTCCACAATCAGTCGTTCAGATGGATTTGCTTCAATATAAGCTGTTTTTAGACTAACAAGAACGTTTTGAGTTTTTATAGTATAATGACATCTTATATGTGACCCTGGATTACAAAACCAGTCACAAGTCGCACGGGTATATTTGTGGCAATAGCCAACAATACATTGTATGGGTCAAAATTATTGATTTTTCTTTTATGCCAAAAATCATTAGGATATTAAGTAAAGATCATGATCCATGAAGATATTTTGTAAATTTCCTACCGTAAATATTATAAAACTACAATCTCGACCCTAAATGCAGAACTTTAAAGGCGATTTTCTCAATGTTTCGATTTATTTGCACCCTCAGATTCCAGGTTTTCAAATACTTGTATCTCGGCCAAATATTGTCCTATCCTAACAAACCATATATCAATGGAAAGGACATGTATTCAGCTTTCATGTTTTGTTTAGATTGCAATTAAAAAAAAATGACCCATTTGACTGGTTTTGTGGTCCTGGGTCACATATGTTAAAAGATCAAGGGAATTTAGATAAATTTAGAATTTATTTCATGACCCCTTTAATATTTTCAGTGTTTGAAATGAGCCACTGATGAAGTATTTCCTGTGTCAGTTGAAGACATCACAGTCCAACACAATTCTATCTGTCATTTTTTTAAGCCAGTATTATTTTGCAAGTATTAAAAAACAAATGGAAGGAAACAATGTTTTGTGACACATTTGAGGCTGCTTTATATCTGCATTTGTAAAATGATTCCAAGGACATGCATGCATTTATTATTATATATTGTGTTTTTGACAGGATGATAAAGAGGAGGATCATGTGGTGTATGCGCCGATCGCCTTGAGAAAATGATCAAACTTAAAGAACCAGACCAGCAGTGTGATCGCTTTCACAGGAACCGCTGTAGTTCCTCTCAGCTCTTTAGTTTGGAGTTTGTTGAAGTGTGATATTCAGTGGCGGACTAATGAAACTCTCTCTTAAAGAATGTGCTTCTAATACAAGGACTTTTAACAAATTATCAACCCAGAGTTTTTAAAGCCCATTTTTTCCCCCTTTTTAAGAAATCCACAAAACAACAAGAAACATTTTGCCTCCTCATTTAAAAATATAAGAATATTGATTTGTTGTTGGACAAACGGGTTCTGCATGATCTTCTACTGCTGGATGTTTGTGGTCGATGTTTGACAGATGCACTGAGGTGTCGTTCGTTACTGTGTGTTTGAAGGGCTTTATTTCCATTCCTGCTCATATGAAGACTCACAGTCTGACTTCAGCTTTAAAAAGACTGACTTCTGTGAAATACTGAATCTAACAGATAAACAACTCTCAGTGTGTGATAAAATACAATATCATATAGTCAATTTAAGCAAAGTCAAATACATTATTTTTTCGCTTTTCACTATACAGAATGTTTCAATACAGCTTTACAGAAAATCATGATGTTAATGTTTATAATATATTCATGACTTATAGTCACATTTATCAATTTAGAGATGGGCGATAATATAGTTTATATTTTGTGACAATACAAGCCATCAAGCAGTTGAGATTTGCTATTTTTGCTCTACGTGAGTATACTGTATGTATGCAAATAAAGTTGGACATGCTTATAAATCCAACTTTATATAAGAAGCTGGCCAATAATAGTTACATTTTGCCACAAAATATAAAAAAAATCAAGCAGTTAAGATTCGATATACAAAAGTTAAAGCTATTCTTGACGTCACACCCCTAAAGATCATATCATGTCTTTGTCTGTCAATGTTTTAACAATCATTTTAATAAAGCAAATGCATGATTTACAGTTGTAATATTCATGGTATTTATAGTATGTAAATGACTGATGGTTGTTTATATTTTATTTAGGGTAACACTTTACTTGAAGGGGTGTGCATAAGACTGACATGACACCTTCATAATCATGACATGGCAGATGTCATAAATATGAAGGAGGTCTTATGCATGTTTATGACAACTGTCATTAAGTGTCATTCGCTCAATTATGACATTTTTAATGCAAATATGACATTGTTTGAGATGTCTTTGTTATGACAACTTGACATAAACCAATACATCATAACCAGTCAGTGTCTTTGTCATGACAACTTGACATTACCAAGACAACATAAATTGTCATAAACATGACATAGCGGATGAATTATCAAACTTCAGAAACCACTTAGCTTTATGGGTTAGCATTTCATTAAACTGTTAGGTGGTTGGTTTTGACATTGGCTGTCATGAAGCCATTATAACTGTGTCATGAATGTTTTTCTTGACCTCAAGTACAGTGGTACAAATTTAATTAGGGCCCAAGCCCTGAAAGGGCGAAGGCCCTATTGTTTTCGTAAGGATTATTTTTTTTCTTTTTCTTTTTAGGGCCCAAGCCCTGAAAGGGCGAAGGCCCTATTGTTTTCGGTAGGATTATTATTAGGGCCCAAGCCCTGAAAGGGCGAAGGCCCTATTGTTTTCGGTAGGATTATTTATTATTATTATTATTATTATTATTATTATTATTATTATTATTATTATTATTTTTCTGTCAACCTTTCGGGCACTTTTGAGACCCTTAACGTGCTCGAAAACTCTTGAAACTTTGCACACAGGTCAGAACCCGCGGCCATCAGGGCCGGGCTGAAGCTGGTACCCGGGCGTGGCAGGGGGGCTCAACAGCGCCCCCTTGAACGGGGTCTGAAAACTTGGTCCATAAATCAGACACGCTTGCATGTAATAATATGAAACTCGGTTCATATATAGATCTCATCGGGCCGAACAACTTTCATACTTTTACTTTTTACGCCAGCCCAACAGGAAGTCAGCTATTAAAGGTTGTTTGGAAACGCATGGTCTGGTATTTGAAACACTTCTCCTAGGGAATTCACCCGATCGCCACCAAACTCGGTGTGCATGAAGTCAAGGCATTGAGGATGAAAAATTGCTTTTTTTTCAAAAATTGGATTTTTGATATCTCGAACGGTTTGGCCGTGGCGAGGAAACGAATTTATGGCGAATAATGGAAACAGGAAGTGTGTTATAACTTCTGCATACATTAACTGATCTTGATGAAACTTCAGCAGTGTGTTCGTTGTAAGAGGCCGATCACATGGATGTGACTATTGTGAGTCAAAGTTATAGCGCCACCAACTGGCAGCAGGAAGTGTGTCACTTTCAAAATGCTTTGAAATCACCCTCTTATTTTTATCCGATTTGCTTCAAACTTTATGTGTATAATGTAGACACACGGCAGATGTAGACCTGTGAAAGGATTATTGATATCTTAGATACTGTTGCCGTGGCAACGCATCAAACTTTATTATTGTTTTTTGATGCTTTTGAGACTCTTAAAATACTTGAAATTGCATGAAACTCGACAGACACATCACACTTATTAGCCAGTAGACATGTGCAAAGTTTCAAAAATGGGCGTGGTGGAATGGCTCAGTAGCGCCACCTTTAGTCAAAAATGAGGCCTAGTTTTTCCTAGAATCACAAAAATCGGTATATTGTTCTCATCGAGCCGGACAACTTTCTAATTTACACTTAATAGCTCAAAGCAACAGAAAGTCAGATATTTTGGTTTGAATGTGATTTTTTTGGAGAATTTTCTCTCTCTCTCTGTCTCGGAGTGTGTGAGGGGTGGGGGTGATTTGTCAGTTGAGTGAGATTTTACTTTTTCATTTGTTTTTCAAGGTTTCTGGGGCTTTTGGGTCCCTAAACGTGCTCGAAAACTCTTGAAACTTTGCACACAGGTCAGAACCCGCGGCCATCAGGGCGGGGCTGAATCTGGTAGCCGGGCGTGGCAGGGGGGCTCAACAGCGCCCCCTTGAACGGGGTTCTAAAACTTGGTCCATATATCAAACACGCTTGCATGAATTAATTTGAAACTCGGTACACATATAGATCTCATCGGGCCGAACAACTTTCGTGCTCTAAGTTTTACGCCAGCCCAACAGGAAGTCGGCTATTTAGGGTTGTTTGGAAACGCTTGCTGTGGAATTTAATGTACTCCTCCTAGGAAATACATTGATTCGCCTCCAAACTCGGTCAGCGTGAAGTCAAGGCATTGAGGATGCTAAATTGCGGACGGATTTTTGATATCTCGAACGGTTTGGCTGTGGCGAGGAATCGAATTTATGGCGAGAAAAGAGAAACACGGAAGTGGAATAACTTCTGCATACATTAACTGATCTTGATGAAACTTCAGCAGTGTGTTCGTGGTAAGAGGCCGATCAGATGGATGTAGCTATTGTGAGTCAAAGTTATAGCGCCACCAACTGGCAGCAGGAAGTGTGTCACTTTCAACATGCTTTTGACAAAAGTGGGGGGGTTAGTTTTAACTACAGTAAAGAAAAAACAGTTTGTATATTGTTCTCATCAAGCCGGACAACTTTCTAATTTACATTCAATAGCTCTGGCCATCAGGAAGTCAGATATTTTGGTCTGAATATGAATTTTTTTGCAAAATCAGCCTCTGAATTTTTAGCCACTCCTCTTAAACTATTTATTTTATTCGTACCAAACTTTTTCAACATGATGAAACTACATTAAATATGCTAAATTGTGAATGGATAATAAATATCTCAAATGGTTTTGCTATGGCGAGGGATTAAAGTAATGTCCAAAAAGGAAACACTAAAAATCTTCTAAAAATGTAATTATATACCATTTATTTCTATATAAAAGAATACAAATATCACAACTAAACCCATTTTATTCTGTTTTTGCAATTCAAGAAGAATGAAAAAGTTAAAACAGGCTATTTAGTGCTATTTGGTTCAACAAAAAAGCAAACATAGGGCTATACTGCCCTCTTGTGTCCAAAAGGACATCAAAATAGTATATAAAACTTTTTACCAGGTAGGCCAATATTGTATTTAAATATACATTTATTAGGTATGTGTCTGAGGATATTTTCCCACCGGTTAATCGACGTGTGACACGAGTGGGTGCTTTTAAATCGCTAATATAATAGTGAAAGAAAAATAATGATAATGTTGCACACACAAATCACACACATGTGGGAAAGAATGATGCTTTTAAACAACACTAAACCGCCATTAGGTGTCGCCAGGCATCCATCTTAATAAGCGAGTCATTGATTCATTCGTTCAAACGATTCGTTCGAATGAGTCGATCATGATTAAGACAGATGTTTATGGATTGATCATTCAATCTTTGAGTCAACCGATTCGTTAAAAATGCTGAATCGTTCAGTTATGAGAAAACACGTGATGGTTCTGCCGTGATCTTTGTTTAACTATTTTCGCTGCTGAAACAGAACAAAAACAGTCAACATTGAATCTAAAATGTAAGTGACTTAATTGTAACTGTTTATTAACCTGTTGTATGAAATCTAGGGGTGGGAGAAAAAATGTATTCTTAGATGCATCGCGATGCGGACGTGGACGATTCTGAATCGATTCACAAATGTCAAAAAATCGATTCTCTAAAAAAATATTTTTCTGATAACGTAATATTGACGGAAGGCAAAAGGCGGAACTCTAAGCGGACGTGCGTGCAGTCTGTGGCGCGCACATAACAGAGAAGTTTCTTCTGCTCACCAAGGCTGCATTTATTTGATTAAAAATACAAACAAAAACAGTAATATTGTAAAATATTATTCCAATTTAAAACGGCTGCTTTCTATTTTAATATATTTTAAACTGTTATTTATTCCTGTGATCAAAGCTGAGTTTTCAGCATCATTACTCCAGTCGTCACTGTCACATGATCCTTCAGAAATTATTCTAATATGATGATTGATACTCAAGAAACATTCATTATTATTTTAAATGTCGAAAACAGTTGTGTACAGTCTTTGATGAATAGAAAGTTCAAAAGAACAGCATTTATCTGAAATCTAAAGCTTTTGTAACGTTAAACACTACCGCTCAAAAGTTTTGGGTTAGTAATAATTACAATTTTATTTTTGGGGGAAATAAATAAAATAAATCAGTACTTTTATTTATGAAGGATGAGTTAAACTGATCAACAGTTACAGTAAAGACATTTATAATGTTAAAAATATATATATTTGAAATATATGCTGTTCTTTTGAACTTAACATTCATCAAAGCATTTTGAAAAAAAAAATCTGTACACAACTGTTTTCAACATTGAAAATAATAATGAATATTTATTGAGCATCAATCATCATATTAGTATGATTTCTGAAGGATCATGTGACACTGAAGACTGGAGTAATGATGCTGAAAACTCAACTTTGATCACAGAAATGAATTACTATGTAAAATATTTAAAAATTGAAAACAGCTGTTTTAAATTGGAATAATATTTCACAATATTACTGTTTTTGTTTGTATTTTTAATCAATAAATGCAGCCTTGGTGAGCAGAAGAGACTTCTCCTAAAAACATTAAAAATCTTACTGACCCCAAACTTTTGAACAATAATATATATATATATATATATATATATATATATATATATATATATATATATATATATACATATATATGTATGTGTGTGTATGTATGTATATATATATATATATATATATATATATATATATATAAATATAGCTGCAAGCAGCGATGGAGGGCCCAAGCCGGCGGTACCGCCACCCCGGTGCCTTTAGGTAACTAAAGGCACCGGGGTTGCGGTGCCACCGGCTTGGGCCCGTAATCGCTGCTCGCAGCTATATTTATTATTATTATTATTATTATTATTATTATTATTATTATTTTGTCAAGGTTCCGGGCACTTTTGGGGCCCTTAACATGCTCGAAAACTCTTGAAACTTTGCACACGGGTCAGAACCCGCGGCCATCAGGGCCGGGCTGAAGCTGGTACCCGGGCGTGGCAGGGGGGCTCGACAGCGCCCCCTGGAACGGGATCCGAACACTTGTCCATAAATCAAACACACTTGCATGTAATAATATGAAACTCAGAACACATATAGATCTCATCGGGCCGAACAACTTTCGTGCTCTAAGTTTTACGCCAGCCCAACAGGAAGTCGGCTATTATGGGTTGTTTGGAAACGCATGCTGTGGAATTTAATGTACTCCTCCTAGGGAATTGATCCAATCGCCTGCAAACTCGGTCAGCATGAAGTCAAGACATTGAGGATGCTAAATTGCGGACGGATTTTTGATATCTCGAACGGTTTGGCCGTGGCGAGGAAACGAATTTATGGCGAATAATGAAAACAGGAAGTGTGTTATAACTCCTGCATACATTAACTGATCTTGATGAAACTTCAGCAGTGTGTTCGTGGTAAAAGGCCGATCACATGGATGTGACTATTGTGAGTCAAAATTATAGCGCCACCAACTGGCAGCAGGAAGTGTGTCACTTTCAAAATGCTTTGAAATCACCCTCTTATTTTTACCCGATTTGCTTCAAACTTTATGTGTATAATGTAAACACACGGCAGATGTAGACCTGTGAAAGGATTATAGATATCTTAGATACTGTTGCCGTGGCAACGCATCAAACTTTAATATTCTTTTTTGATGCTTTTGAGACTCTTAACATACTTGAAATTGGATGAAACTCGACAGACACATCACATTTATTAGCCCGTAGACATGTGCAAAGTTTCAGAAACGGGCGTGGTGAGGGGCTCAGTAGCGCCACCTTTAGTCATAAGTGGGGGGGTTAGTTTTATCAACAGCAACAAAACTTGGTATGTGTATTGTTCTCATCAAGACGGACAACTTTCTAATTGACATTAACTATCTCCGACCAACAGGAAGAGAGATATTTTGGTTTGAATGTGGATTTTCTAAAGAATTTTCTCTCCCTCTCTCTGTGTCTCTGTGTGTGTGAGGGGAGGGGGGATTTGACTATTGCTTTTATATTGTTAATCAAGGTTTCAGGGGCTTTTGGGGTCCTTAACGTGCTCAAAAACTCTTGAAACTTTGCACACAAGTCAGAACCCCCTGCCATCAGGGACGGGCAGAAGCTGGTACCCGGGCGTGGCTGGGGGGCTCAACAGCGCCCCCTTGAACAGGGTTCTAAAACTTGGTCCATATATCAAACACGCTTGCATGAATTAATATGAAACTCGGTACACATATAGATCTCATCGTGCCGAACAACTTTCCCCAGGTCAAGTTTTACGCCAGCCCAACAGGAAGTCGGCTATTATGGGTTGTTTGGAAAACGCTCGCTGTGGAATGCGAAGTACTCCTCCTAGAGAATTCATCCAATCCCCACCAAACTCGGTGTGCATGAAGTCAAGACATTGAGGATGCTAAATTGCGGACGGATTTTTGATATCTCGAACGGTTTGGCCGTGGCGAGGAAACGAATTTATGGCGAGAAAAGAGAAACACGAAGTGGTATAACTTCTGCATACATTAACTGATCTTGATGAAACTTCACCAGTGTGTTCGTGGTAAGAGGCCGATCAGATGGATGTAACTATTGTGAGTCAAAGTTATAGCGCCACCAACTGGCAGCAGGAAGTGTGTCACTTTCAACATGCTTTTGACAAAAGTGGGGGGGTTAGTTTTAACTACAGTAAAAAAAAAATAGTTTGTATATTGTTCTCATCAAGCCGGACAACTTTCTAATTTACATTCATTAGCTCCGGCCATGAGGAAGTCAGATATTTTGGTCTGAATGTGGATTTTTTTGCAAAATCAGCCTCTGAATTTTTAGCCACTCCTCTTAAAATATTTATTTTATTCCTACCAAACTTTTTCAACATGATGAAAATACATTAAAGATGCTAAATTGTGAACGGATATTGAATATCTCAAACGGTTTTGCTATGGCGAGGGATTAAATTAATGTCAAAAAGGAAGCAGGAAACATCTCATAACTTCTAAAAATGTAATTATGCACCATTTATTTTTATATAAAATTATACAAATATTAGAACTAAACCCATTTTATTCTGTTTTTGCAATTCAAGAAGTATGAAAAAGTTATGAACAGGCTATTTAGTGCTATTTGGTTCAACAAAAAAAGCAAACATCTTGTGTCCAAAAGGATATCAAAATAGTATATAAAACGTTTTACTAGGTAGGCCTATTGTATTTAAATATACATTTATTAGGTATATGACTGTGAGGATATTTTCCCATTGGTTAATCGATGTGTGACACGAGCGGGTGCTTTTAAATCGCTAATATAAAAGTGAAAGTAAAGACGTCCGCACAGACATTGATAATGGTGCACACACGTTGGAAAGAATGATACTTTTAAACATAACACTAATCCGCCATTAGGTGTCGCCAGGCGATCGTCTTAATGAGCGAGTCATTAATTAATTCGTTCAAACGATTCGTTCGAATGACTGAGTCATTCATGATTGAGACAGATGTTTATGGATTGGTCATTGAATCTTTGAGTCAACCGATTCGTTCAAAATGCTGAATCATTCAGTAATGAGAAAACAAGTTGCTGTGAGATGCGCGATGGTTCTGCTGTGATCTTTAACTATTTTTGCTGCTGAAACAGAACAAAAACAGTCAATATTGCATCTAAAATGTAAGTGACTTAATTGTAACTGTTTATTAACCTGTTGTATGAAATCAATGTCACAGTTTCAATCGTGATTGTATTCAGGAAATAGTTGCCTACTCGTCAAGTGAGGTTGCTTAACTCTATCATATGTTATAAAATATATAAAAACTACATATTTGTAATTTTTATAGTCAGTATGTTGTTAACTGGGTTGCTTTTTTGTGTGCTGCGCTCATTTGTTTACAATTCTCCTGGAGAAGCTGCATGAGCCTCAGCAGTGCAACCTTGTTACCATTGATCAGTAATACATTTATTATTAACTGCTGATTGCAACTTAAAATGAATGCAATGAAATTAGAATAATCTCTCGTTTTAGTGATTCCCAAGTTATTTTTTTGTTATTGACGTTCTAATCAGGATATACTCTGGTCGGGCAAGTAAAATTCTCTTTCAGGTAGGCCTATTGTATTTATATATAAATATATTAGGGATGTGACTGTGATAAAAAATTTCCCACCGGTTAATCGACGTGTGACACTGCTGGGGGCTTTTGAATCGCTAACTTAAAAACGAAAGTAAAATATGTTCGTCCGCACTGACATTGATTATGGTTGGGAGCAGAGCGAGCTTTTTCAATGAATTCCTATGGAAGTAGGAATGAATTCCCGTGCAGCCGTGAGCATTTTATTTCAATTTTAAAGTTAGCACCATAAAGTATATTTTTATGTCTCCACTGTTCAATCACGCCCACGACACACACACACACACACCAGCATTGCAATCTTGACATCGCAGCCTGTTCATTATAGCCCTAATAAAATATAATTATAAAATAGTCAACCTAACTTATCAAAATTACACTGCTTTGTTTAAATAGTCAGTAGTACAATTTGTACCATTTTTTTGTGAAGTGACAAGACAGAGAATATCTATACTGTATATATATATATATATATATATAAATATAGCTGCGAGCAGCGATGGAGGGCCCAAGCCGGCGGCACCGCCACCCCGGTGCCTTTAGGTAACTAAAGGCATCGGGGTTGCGGTGCCACCGGCTTGGGCCCGTAATCGCTGCTCGCAGCTATATTTATTATTATTATTTTTCTTACGACTATTCAGGCATTTTTGGGCCCCTTAACATGCTCAAAAACTCTTGAAACTTTGCACACGAGTCAGAACCCGCGGCCATCAGGGCCGGGCTGAAGCTGGTACCCGGGCGTGGCAGGGGGGCTCGACAGCGCCCCCTGGAACGGGGTCCGAAAACTTGGTCCATAAATCAAACACACTTGCATGTAATAATATGAAACTCGGTACACATATAGATCTCATCGGGCCGCACAACTTTCATGTTCTAAGTTTTACGCCAGCCCAACAGGAAGTCGACTATTTAGGGTTGTTTGGAAACGCATGCTTAGGAATTTGAAACACTTCTCTTAGGGAATTCACCCGGTCAGCACCAAACTCGGTGTGCATGAAGTCAAGACATTGAGGATGAAAAATTGCCAGGGGATTTTTGATATCTCGAACGGTTTGGCTGTGGCGAGGAAACAAATTTATGGCGAATAATGGGACACAGGAAGTGTATTATAACTTCTGCATACATTGACTGATCTTGATAAAACTTCAGCAGTGTGTTCGTGGTCAGAGGCTGATCACATTGATGTGACTATTGTGAGTCAAAGTTATAGCGCCACCTACTGGCAGCAAGAAGTGTGTCACTTTCAAAATGCTTTGAAATCACCCTCTTATTTTTACCCGATTTGCTTCAAATTTTATCTGTATAATGTAAACACACGGCAGATGTAGACCTGTGAAAGGATTATTGATATCTTAGATACTGTTGCTGTGGCAACGCATCAAACTTTAATTTTCTTTTTGGATGCTTTTGAGACTCTTAAGATGCTTGAAATTGGATGAAACTCGACAGACACATCACATTTATTAGCCAGTAGACATGTGCAAAGTTTCAGAAACGGGCGTGGTGAGGGGCTCAGTAGCGCCACCTTTAGTCAAAAATGGGGGCTTAGTTTTAAGTAGAGTCACAAAAATCGTTATGTATATTGTTCTCATCAAGCCGGACAACTTTCTAATTTATAGTCATAAGCTGTGACCAACAGGAAGTGAGATATTTTGGTTTGAATGTGATTTTTTGGAGAATTCTCTCCCTCTCTCTCTGCCTCTGCGTCTCTGTGTGTGTGAGGGGTGGGGGGATCTGTCTTTTGAGTGAGATTTGTTTAAAATTCCTGTTTTTCAAGGTTTCAGGGGCTTTTGGGGCCTTTAACGTGCTCGAAAACTCTTGAAACTTTGCACACAGGTCAGAAACCGCGGCCATCAGGGCCGGGCTGAAGCTGGTACCCGGGCGTGGCAGGGGGGCTCAACAGCGCCCCCTGGAAGGGGATCCGAACACTTGTCCATAAATCAAACACACTTGCATGTAATGATATGAAACTCGGTACACATATAGATCTCATCGGGCCGAACAACTTTCGTGCTCTAAGTTTTACGCCAGCCCAACAGGAAGTCGGTTATTATGGGTTGTTTGGAGAACGCTTGCTGTGGAATTTGAAACACTTCTCCTAGAGAATTAATTAAATCGCCACCAAACTCGGTGTGCATGAAGTCAAGACATTGAGGATGCTAAATTGCGGACGGATTTTTGATATCTCGAACGGTTTGGCCGTGGCGAGGAAACAAATTTATGGCGAAAAAATGAAACAGGAAGTGTGTTATAACTTCTGCATACATTAACTGATCTTGATGAAACTTCAGCAGTGTGTTCGTGGTAAGAGGCCGATCAGATGGATGTGACTATTGTGAGTCAAAGTTATAGCGCCATCAACTGGCAGCAGGAAGTGTGTCACTTTAAAAATGTTTTTGACAAAAGTGGGGGGGTTAGTTTTACCCACAATTACAAAAATCAGTACGTATATTGGTCTCATCGACCCGGACAACTTTCTAATTTAAAGTCATTAGCTCTGACCATCAGGAAGTCAGATATTTTGGTCTGAATGTGGATTTTTTTGCAAAATCAGCCTCTGAATTTTTAGCCACCTTTATCTAAGTGGTTTATTTTATTCCCACCAAACTTTTTCAACATGATGAAAATATATTAATGATGCTAAATTGTGAACGGATAATAAATATCTCAAACGGTTTTGCTATGGCGAGGGATTAAAGTATTGTCTAAAAAGGAAACGCTAAAAAGCTCATATATTCTAAAAATGTAATTATACACCATTTATTACTATATAAAAGTATACAAATATCAGAACTTAACTCATTTTATTCTTTTTTTTTCAATTTAAGAATGAAGTTTAAGTTTAAAAACTGCCAGAATGGTTGTTTAGTCTAAACAATAAATAAATAAAGTCAAACATAGTGCTATACTACCCTCCTGTGTTCAAAATCAGGTAGGCCTATTATATCTATATAAAAATATACTAGGTATGTGACGGTGAGAATATTTTACCACCGGTTAACTGACATGTGACACCGCTGGGGGCTTTTTAATCGCTAACTTAAAAACGAAAGTAAAATATGTTCGTCCGCACGGACATTGATAATGGTGCGGAGCAGAGCGAGCGTTTTCAATAAATTCCTATGGAAGGAGGAATGACCTAAAAAACGTTGACTCTGTTCTGCTCGTTCCTCGCTGAGGACGCGCACCATTATGAATGCCTGTGCAGCCGTGAGCATTTTAGTTTCATTTTCGGGGCGGATTGCTTGAATGTATTTTAAAAAAGCACAATGTTGTGTTTTATTGCTACTGTACAAAAATATAAGTTAACACTTTGCAGTTTGAATGATGTTCTGAACAAAATGACAGAGTATGTTTTTATGTGTCCACTGTTCAATCGCGCCCTCGTTTTAGTGATTCCCAAGTTATTTTTTCATTTAAGTTTTTTCATTGTTCTAATCAGGTCAGGCAAGTAAAATTATCTGTGTCTTATCCCTTACATTTTTATATAATATATATACTGTTCAAAAATTTGGCGTCAGTAAGATTTTAAAGCGAAGTTTCTTCTGCTCACCAAGGCTGCATTTATTTGATTAAAAATACAAACAAAAACAGTAATATTGTAAAATAGTATTCCAATTTAAAACAGCTGCTTTCTATTTTAATATATTTTAAACTGTTATTTATTCCTGTGATCAAAGCTGAGTTTTCAGCATCATTACTCCAGTCGTCACTGTCACATGATCCTTCAGAAATCATTCTAATATGATGATTGATGCTCAAGAAACATTCATTATTATTTTAAATGTCGAAAACAGTTATGTACAGTCTTTGATGAATAGAAAGTTCAAAAGAACAGCATTTATCTGAAATCTAAAGCTTTTGTAACATTAAACACTACCGTTCAGAAGTTTGGGGTCAGTAATAATTTAAATTTAAATTTTGGGGGAAAGAAATAAAATAAATCAATACTTTTATTCATCGAGAATGAGTTAAACTGATTAAAAGTTACAGTACAGACATTTATAATGTTAAAAAAATATATATATTTGAAATAAATGCTGTTCTTTTGAACTTTACATTCATCAACGCATTTTGAAAAAAAATCTGTACACAACTGTTTTCAACATTGAAAATAATAATTAATATTTATTGACCATCAATCATCATATTAGAATGATTTCTGAAGGATCATGTGACACTGAAGACGGGAGTAATGATGCTGAAAACTCAGCTTTGATCACATAAATTAATTACAGTGTAAAATATTTTAAAATAGAAAACAGCTGTTTTAAATTGGAATAATATTTCACAATATTACTGTTTTTGTTTGTATTTTTATTCAAATAAATGCAGCCTTGGTGAGCAGAAGAGACTTCTCCTAAAAACATTAAAAATCTTCCTGACCCCAAACTTTTGAACGGTATATATATATATATATATATATATATATATATATATATATACACACACATATATATATATATATATATATATATATATATATATATATATATATATATAAATATAGCTGCGAGCAGCGATGGAGGGCCAAAGCCGGCGGTACCGCCACCCCGGTGCCTACACTAAGGCACCAGGGTGGCGGTGCCACCGGCTTGGGCCCGCAATCGCTGCTCGCAGCTATATTTAGGGCCCAAGCCCTGAAAGGGCGAAGGCCCTATTGTTTTCGGTAGGATTATTTATTAGGGCCCAAGCCCTGAAAGGGCGAAGGCCCTATTGTTTTCGGTAGGATTATTATTATTAGGGCCCAAGCCCTGAAAGGGCGAAGGCCCTATTGTTTTCGGTAGGATTATTATTATTATTATTATTATTATTATTATTATTTTGTCAAGGTTACGGGCACTTTTGGGGCCCTTAACATGCTCGAAAACTCTTGAAACTTTGCACACGGGTCAGAACCCGCGGCCATCAGGGCCGGGCTGAAGCTGGTACCCGGGCGTGGCAGGGGGGCTCCACAGCGCCCCCTGGAACGGGATCCGAACACTTGTCCATAAATCAAACACACTTGCATGTAATAATATGAAACTCAGAACACATATAGATCTCATCGGGCCGAACAACTTTCGTGCTCTAAGTTTTACGCCAGCCCAACAGGAAGTCGGCTATTATGGGTTGTTTGGAAACGCATGCTGTGGAATTTAATGTACTCCTCCTAGGGAATTGATCCAATTGCCTCCAAACTCGGTCAGCATGAAGTCAAGACATTGAGGATGCTAAATTGCGGACGGATTTTTGATATCTCGAACGGTTTGGCCGTGGCGAGGAAACGAATTTATGGCGAATAATGAAAACAGGAAGTGTGTTATAACTCCTGCATACATTAACTGATCTTGATGAAACTTCAGCAGTGTGTTCGTGGTAAAAGGCCGATCACATGGATGTGACTATTGTGAGTCAAAATTATAGCGCCACCAACTGGCAGCAGGAAGTGTGTCACTTTCAAAATGCTTTGAAATCACCCTCTTATTTTTACCCGATTTGCTTCAAACTTTATGTGTATAATGTAAACACACGGCAGATGTAGACCTGTGAAAGGATTATAGATATCTTAGATACTGTTGCCGTGGCAACGCATCAAACTTTAATATTCTTTTTTGATGCTTTTGAGACTCTTAACATACTTGAAATTGGATGAAACTCGACAGACACATCACATTTATTAGCCCGTAGACATGTGCAAAGTTTCAGAAACGGGCGTGGTGAGGGGCTCAGGGGCTCACCTTTAGTCATAAGTGGGGGGGTTAGTTTTATCAACAGCAACAAAACTTGGTATGTGTATTGTTCTCATCAAGACGGACAACTTTCTAATTGACATTAACTATCTCCGACCAACAGGAAGAGAGATATTTTGGTTTGAATGTGGATTTTCTAAAGAATTTTCTCTCCCTCTCTTGTGTCTCTGTGTGTGTGAGGGGAGGGGGGATTTGACTATTGCTTTTATATTGTTAATCAAGGTTTCAGGGGCTTTTGGGGTCCTTAACGTGCTCAAAAACTCTTGAAACTTTGCACACAAGTCAGAACCCCCTGCCATCAGGGACGGGCAGAAGCTGGTACCCGGGCGTGGCTGGGGGGCTCAACAGCGCCCCCTTGAACAGGGTTCTAAAACTTGGTCCATATATCAAACACGCTTGCATGAATTAATATGAAACTCGGTACACATATAGATCTCATCGTGCCGAACAACTTTCCCCCAGTCAAGTTTTACGCCAGCCCAACAGGAAGTCGGCTATTATGGGTTGTTTGGAAAACGCTCGCTGTGGAATGCGAAGTACTCCTCCTAGAGAATTCATCCAATCCCCACCAAACTCGGTGTGCATGAAGTCAAGACATTGAGGATGCTAAATTGCGGACGGATTTTTGATATCTCGAACGGTTTGGCCGTGGCGAGGAAACGAATTTATGGCGAGAAAAGAGAAACACGAAGTGGTATAACTTCTGCATACATTAACTGATCTTGATGAAACTTCACCAGTGTGTTCGTGGTAAGAGGCCGATCAGATGGATGTAACTATTGTGAGTCAAAGTTATAGCGCCACCAACTGGCAGCAGGAAGTGTGTCACTTTCAACACTCTTTTGACAAAAGTGGGGGGGTTAGTTTTAACTACAGTAAAAAAAAAATAGTTTGTATATTGTTCTCATCAAGCCGGACAACTTTCTAATTTACATTCATTAGCTCCGGCCATGAGGAAGTCAGATATTTTGGTCTGAATGTGGATTTTTTTGCAAAATCAGCCTCTGAATTTTTAGCCACTCCTCTTAAAATATTTATTTTATTCCCACCAAACTTTTTCAACATGATGAAAATACATTAAAGATGCTAAATTGTGAACGGATATTGAATATCTCAAACGGTTTTGCTATGGCGAGGGATTAAATTAATGTCAAAAAGGAAGCAGGAAACATCTCATAACTTCTAAAAATGTAATTATGCACCATTTATTTTTATATAAAATTATACAAATATTAGAACTAAACCCATTTTATTCTGTTTTTGCAATTCAAGAAGTATGAAAAAGTTATGAACAGGCTATTTAGTGCTATTTGGTTCAACAAAAAAAGCAAACATAGGGCTATACTGCCCTCTTGTGTCCAAAAGGATATCAAAATAGTATATAAAACGTTTTACTAGGTAGGCCTATTGTATTTAAATATAAATTTATTAGGTATATGACTGTGAGGATATTTTCCCATTGGTTAATCGATGTGTGACACGAGCGGGTGCTTTTAAATCGCTAATATAAAAGTGAAAGTAAAGACGTCCGCACAGACATTGATAATGGTGCACACACGTTGGAAAGAATGATACTTTTAAACATAACACTAAACCGCCATTAGGTGTCGCCAGGCGATCGTCTTAATGAGCGAGTCATTAATTAATTCGTTCAAACGATTCGTTCGAATGACTGAGTCATTCATGATTGAGACAGATGTTTATGGATTGGTCATTGAATCTTTGAGTCAACCGATTCGTTCAAAATGCTGAATCATTCAGTAATGAGAAAACAAGTTGCTGTGAGATGCGCGATGGTTCTGCTGTGATCTTTGTTTAACTATTTTTGCTGCTGAAACAGAACAAAAACAGTCAATATTGCATCTAAAATGTAAGTGACTTAATTGTAACTGTTTATTAACCTGTTGTATGAAATCAATGTCACAGTTTCAATCGTGATTGTATTCAGGAAATAGTTGCCTACTCGTCAAGTGAGGTTGCTTAACTCTATCATATGTTATAAAATATATAAAAACTCCATATTTGTAATTTTTATAGTCAGTATGTTGTTAACTGGGTTGCTTTTTTGTGTGCTGCGCTCATTTGTTTACAATTCTCCTGGAGAAGCTGCATGAGCCTCAGCAGTGCAACCTTGTTACCATTGATCAGTAATACATTTATTATTAACTGCTGATTGCAACTTAAAATGAATGCAATGAAATTAGAATAATCTCTCGTTTTAGTGATTCCCAAGTTATTTTTTTGTTATTGACGTTCTAATCAGGATATACTCTGGTCGGGCAAGTAAAATTCTCTTTCAGGTTGGCCTATTGTATTTATATATAAATATATTAGGGATGTGACTGTGATAAAATTTTCCCACGTGTGACACCGCTGAGGGCTTTTAAATCGCTAACTATAGTATACTATATACTAGTAAAATACAGACGTCCGCACAGACATTGATAATGGTGCGGAGTAGAGCGAGCATTTTCAATGTATTCCTATGGATGTAGGAATTAACTAAAACATTTTATTTATGTTTTTGTGTCCACTGTTCAACCGCAACCGCGTTACACACACACACACATTCCAGAATTGCAATCTTGACATCGCAGCCTGTTTATTATAGCCCTAATACAATATAATAATAAAAATAGTCAACCTAACATAAACGAATTACACTGCTCTGTTTAAATAGTCAGTGGTACAATTTGTACCATTCACAGTAAGCAGAGCTCCACTGTGATGTTTTTGCGCGTGTGAAGAGGATGATTTTTTTCCATCGATATTGGAACACGAGTGAAGTACAAAGCCTATAATAAAGAATAGTTTAGCATCCAAATACATCGCAAATATTGAAACTTTTTGATTCTAATGAGAGGGTTACGTGAGACCAACACTGCTTACTTTTGTTTTTATTTTTACATTAAATTTAAAGGATTTGTTGTGGAATATTTTGAGTGTATCATAAAATCAGAATAAGGTAAGACAAGTAATATTTTCTGTCTTATATATATATATATATGTGTGTGTGTGTGTGTGTGTGTGTGTATATTTATATATATATATATATATATATAAATATAGCTGCGAGCAGCGATGGAGGGCCAAAGCCGGCGGCACCGCCATCCCCGGTGCCTTTAGGTAACTAAAGGCACCGGGGTTGCGGTGCCACCGGCTTGGGCCCGTAATCGCTGCTCGCAGCTATATTTATTATTATTATTATTATTTTGTCAACCTTTCGGGCACTTTTGGGGCCCTTAACATGCTCAAAAACTCTTGAAACTTTGCATACATGTCAGAACCCGCGGCCATCAGGGCCGGACCGAAGCTGGTACCCGGGCGTGGCAGGGGGGCTCGACAGCGCCCCCTGGAACGGGATCCGAACACTTGTCCATAAATCAAACACACTTGTATGTAATAATATGAAACTCGGCACACATATAGATCTCATCGGGCCAAACAACTTTCGTGCTCTAAGTTTTACGCCAGCCCAACAGGAAGTCGGCTATTATGGGTTGTTTGGAAACGCATGCTGTGGAATTTAATGTACTCCTCCTAGAGAAATCATCCAATCCCCTCGAAACTCGGTGTGTATGAAGTCAAGACATTGAGGATGCTAAATTGCGGACAGATTTTTGATATCTCGAACGGTTTGGCCGTGGCGAGGAAACTAATTTAGGGCGAATAATGGAAACAGGAAGTGTGTTATAACTTCAGCATACATAAACTGATCTTGATGAAACTTCAGCAGTGTGTTCGTTGTAAGAGGCCGATCACATGGATGTGACTATTGTGACTCAAAGTTATAGCGCCACCAACTGGCAGCAGGAAGTGTGTCACTATCAAAATGCTTTGAAATCACCCTCTTATTTTTATCCGATTTGCTTCAAACTTTATGTGTATAATGTAGACACATGGCAGATGTAGACCTGTGAAAGGATTATTGATATCTTAGATACTGTTGCCGTGGCAACGCATCAAACTTTAATGTTCTTTTCGGATGCTTTTGAGACTCTTCACATGCTTGAAAATGCATGAAACTCGACAGACACATCACATTTATTAGCCAGTAGACATGTTCAAAGTTTCAGAAATGGGCGTGGTGAGGGGCTCAGTAGCGCCACCTTTAGTCAAAAATAGGGGCTTAGTTTTTCCTAGAATCGCAAAAATCGGTATGTATATTGTTCTCATCGAGCCGGACAACTTTCTAATTTACACTTATAAGCTCCAACCAACAGGAAGTCAGATATTTTGGTTTGAATGTGGATTTTCTGAAGAATTTTCTCTCTCTCTCTGTGTGTCTGTGTGTGTCTGTGTGTGTGTGGGGGGGGGGTTGTCTATTCCATTTAATCTTTGTTTTTCAAGGTTTTAGGGGCTTTTGGCGCACTTAACGTGCTCAAAAACACTTGAAACTTTTCACACAGGTCAGAACCCACGGTCATCAGGACCGGGCTGAAGCTGGTACACGGGCGTGGCAGGGGGGCTCAACAGCGCCCCCTTGAACACGGTCTGAAAACTTGGTCCATATATCAAACACACTTGCATGAATTAATATGAAACTCGGTACACATATAGATCTCATCGGGCCGAACAACTTCCGCACTCTAAATTATTAGCTCCGCCCAACAGGAAGTCTGCTATTATGGGTTGTTTGAAAAACGCATGCTGTGGAATTTGAAACACTCATCCTAGAGAATTCATCCGATCCCCACCAAACTCGGTCAGCATGAAGTCAAGACATTGAGGATTCTAAATTGCGGACGGATTTTAGATATCTCGAATGGTTTGGCCGTGGCGAGGAAACGAATTTATGGCGAGAAAAGAGAAACACGAAGTGTTATAACTTCTGCATACATTAACTGATCTTGATGAAACTTCAGCAGTGTGTTCATGGTAAGAGGCCGGTCAGATGGATGTAACTATTTTGAGTCAAAGTTATAGCGCCACCAACTGGTAGCAGGAAGTGTGTCACTTTCAAAATGCTTTTGACAAAAGTGGGGGGGTTACTTTTACCCACAGTTACAAAAATCAGTACGCATATTGGTCTCATCGAGCCGGACAACTTTCTAATTTACAGTCATTAGCTCCGAGCAACAGGAAGTCAGATATTTTGGTTTGAATGTGGATTTTTTGGATATGTCAGACTCTGAGTTTTTAGTTACTCCTCCTAAGTGGTTTATTTTATTCACACCAAACTTTTTCAACATGATAAAAATACATTAAAGATATATATATATATATATATATATATATATATATATATATATAAATATAGCTGCGAGCAGCGATGAAGGGCCAAAGCCGGCGGCACCGCCACCCCGGTGCCTTTAGGTAACTAAAGGCATCGGGGTTGCGGTGCCACCGGCTTGGGCCCGTAATCGCTGCTCGCAGCTATATTTATTATTATTATTATTATTATTTTGTCAAGGTTCCGGGCACTTTTGGGGCCCTTAACATGCTCGAAAACTCTTGAAACTTTGCACATTGGTCAGAACCCGCGGCCATCAGGGCCGGGCTGAAGCTGGTACCCGGGCGTGGCAGGGGGGCTCGACAGCGCCCCCTGGAACGGGATCCGAACACTTGTCCATAAATCAAACACACTTGCATGTAATAATATGAAACTCAGAACACATATAGATCTCATCGGGCCGAACAACTTTCGTGCTCTAAGTTTTACGCCAGCCCAACAGGAAGTCGGCTATTATGGGTTGTTTGGAAACGCATGCTGTGGAATTTAATGTACTCCTCCTAGGGAATTGATCCAATCGCCTCCAAACTCGGTCAGCATGAAGTCAAGACATTGAGGATGCTAAATTGCGGACGGATTTTTGATATCTCGAACGGTTTGGCCGTGGCGAGGAAACGAATTTATGGCGAATAATGAAAACAGGAAGTGTGTTATAACTCCTGCATACATTAACTGATCTTGATGAAACTTCAGCAGTGTGTTCGTGGTAAAAGGCCGATCACATGGATGTGACAATTGTGAGTCAAAATTATAGCGCCACCAACTGGCAGCAGGAAGTGTGTCACTTTCAAAATGCTTTGAAATCACCCTCTTATTTTTACCCGATTTGCTTCAAATTTTATGTGTATAATGTAGACACACGGCAGATGTAGACCTGTGAAAGGATTTTTTATATCTTTAATACTGTTGCCATGGCAACGCTTCAAACTTTAATATTCTTTTTTGATGCTTTTGAGACTCTTAACATACTTGAAATTGGATGAAACTCGACAGACACATCACATTTATTAGCCCGTAGACATGTGCAAAGTTTCAGAAACGGGCGTGGTGAGGGGCTCAGTAGCGCCACCTTTAGTCATAAGTGGGGGGGTTAGTTTTATCAACAGCAACAAAACTTGGTATGTGTATTGATCTCATCAAGACGGACAACTTTCTAATTTACATTAACTATCTCCAACCAACAGGAAGAGAGATATTTTGGTTTGAATGTGGATTTTCTGAAGAATTTTCTCTCCCTCTCTCTGTGTCTCTGTGTGTGTGAGGGGAGGGGGGGATTTGACTATTGCTTTTATATTGTTAATCAAGGTTTCAGGGGCTTTTGGGGTCCTTAACGTGCTCAAAAACTCTTGAAACTTTGCACACAAGTCAGAACCCCCTGCCATCAGGGACGGGCTGAAGCTGGTACCCGGGCGTGGCAGAGGGGCTCAACAGCGCCCCCTTGAACGGGGTCCCAAAACTTGGTCCATAGATCAAACACGCTTGCATGAATTAATATGAAACTCGGTACACATATAGATCTCATTGGGCCGAACAACTTTCCCCCGGTCAAGTTTTACGCCAGCCCAACAGGAAGTCGGCTATTATGGGTTGTTTGGAAAACGCTCGCTGTGGAATGCGAAGTACTCCTCCTAGAGAATTCATCCAATCCCCACCAAACTCGGTGTGCATGAAGTCAAGACATTGAGGATGCTAAATTGCGGACGGATTTTTGATATCTCGAACGGTTTGGCCGTGGCGAGGAAACGAATTTATGGCGAGAAAAGAGAAACACGAAGTGGTATAACTTCTGCATACATTAACTGATCTTGATGAAACTTCACCAGTGTGTTCGTGGTAAGAGGCCGATCAGATGGATGTAACTATTGTGAGTCAAAGTTATAGCGCCACCAACTGGCAGCAGGAAGTGTGTCACTTTCAACATGCTTTTGACAAAAGTGGGGGGGTTAGTTTTAACTACAGTAAAAAAAATTAGTTTGTATATTGTTCTCATCAAGCCGGACAACTTTCTAATTTACATTCATTAGCTCCGGCCATGAGGAAGTCAGATATTTTTCAGTCTGAATGTGGATTTTTTTGCAAAATCAGCCTCTGAATTTTTAGCCACTCCTCTTAAACTATTTATTTTATTCCCACCAAACTTTTTCAACATGATGAAAATACATTAAAGATGCTAAATTGTGAACGGATATTGAATATCTCAAACGGTTTTGCTATGGCGAGGGATTAAATTAATGTCAAAAAGGAAGCAGGAAACATCTCATAACTTCTAAAAATGTAATTATACACCATTTATTTTTATATAAAATTATACAAATATTAGAACTAAACCCATTTTATTCTGTTTTTGCAATTCAAGAAGTATGAAAAAGTTATGAACAGGCTATTTAGTGCTATTTGGTTCAACAAAAAAGCAAACATAGGGCTATACTGCCCTCTTGTGTCCAAAAGGATATCCAAATAGTATATAAAACGTTTTACTAGGTAGGCCTATTGTATTTAAATATAAATTTATTAGGTATATGACTGTGAGGATATTTTCCCATTGGTTAATCGATGTGTGACACGAGCGGGTGCTTTTAAATCGCTAATATAAAAGTGAAAGTAAAGACGTCCGCACAGACATTGATAATGGTGCACACACGTTGGAAAGAATGATACTTTTAAACATAACACTAAACCGCCATTAGGTGTCGCCAGGCGATCGTCTTAATGAGCGAGTCATTAATTAATTCGTTCAAACGATTCGTTCGAATGACTGAGTCATTCATGATTGAGACAGATGTTTATGGATTGGTCATTGAATCTTTGAGTCAACCGATTCGTTCAAAATGCTGAATCATTCAGAAATGAGAAAACAAGTTGCTGTGAGATGCGCGATGGTTCTGCTGTGATCTTGGTTTAACTATTTTTGCTGCTGAAACAGAACAAAAACAGTCAATATTGCATCTTAAATGTAAGTGACTTAATTGTAACTGTTTATTAACCTGTTGATGAAATCAATGTCGCAGTTTCAATCGTGATTGTATTCAGGAAACACAGCCTACTCGTCAAGTGAGGTTGCTCTTATCATATGTTATAAAATATATAAAAACTCCATATTTGTAATTTTTATAGTCAGTATGTTGTTAACTGGGTTTCTTTTTTGTGTGCTGCGCTCAGTTGTTTACGTTTCTCCTGGAGAAGCTGCACGAGCCTCAGCAGCGCAACCTCGTTACCATTGATCAGTAATACATTTATTATCAACTGTTGATTGCAACTTAAAATTAATGTAATATAATTAGAATAATCTCTCGTTTTAGTGATTCCCAAGTTATTTTTTTGTCATTGACGTTCTAATCAGGCTACTATGGTCGGGCAAGCTAAACTCTCTTTCAGGTAGGCGGCCTATACTATGTATGTGACAGTGAGAATATAATTTTACCACCGGTTAATTGACGTGTGACACCGCTGGGGGCTTTTGAATCGCTAACTTAAAAACGAAAGTAAAATATGTTCGTCCGCACTGACATTGATTATGGTTGGGAGCAGAGCGAGATTTTTCAATGAATTCCTATGGAAGTAGGAATGAATTCCCGTGCAGCCATGAGCATTTTATTTCAATTTTAAAGTTAGCACCATAAAGTATATTTTTATGTCTCCAGTGTTCAATCACGCCCACGACACACACACACACACACACACACACACACACACACACACACACCAGCATTGCAATCTTGACATCGCAGCCTGTTCATTATAGCCCTAATAAAATATAATTATAAAATAGTCAACCTAACTTATCAAAATTACACTGCTCTGTTTAAATAGTCAGTAGTACAATTTGTACCATTTTTTTGTGAAGTGACAAGACAGAGAATATTACTTGTCTGATATATATATAATGTATATATCTTTTGTTATATATATACTGTATATATATACTGTATACTGTAGCTATATTTATATATATATAAATATAGCTGCGAGCAGCGATGGAGGGCCCAAGCCGGCGGCACCGCCACCCCGGTGTCTTTAGGTAACTAAAGGCATCGGGGTTGCGGTGCCACCGGCTTGGGCCCGTAATCGCTGCTCGCAGCTATATTTATTATTATTATTATTCTTCTCCGCATTTAATCGCATTTTTGAGGGCCTAAACATGCTCGAAAACTCACGAAACTTTGCACACGTGTCAGAACTGGCGAAAATTTACACCTGATATAGGTTTCAGAATTGGGCGGGGCAAAATGGCTTGATAGCGCCACCTATAAAATTTCAACGGAGTGCGCCTCCCGCTGTGTTCCACGTACGTGTACGAAATTCGGTACATATATGTAATGACCTAATACCTACAAAAAAGTCTCTTGGAGCGTAGCCCTAAACCCAACAGGAAGTCAGCCATTTTGAACTTCCTCTCAGATTTTTGTGCAGTTTTTGCCATTTTCAGGCCTCGTACTTTAACGAACTCCTCCTACAGTTTTAATCTGATCATCTTCAAATTTGGTGAGTGTAATCTTAAGGCCTTTGCGACGTGAAATTGCGAAGATCTTGAGTTTTCGTCGAAGGGCGGGTCCTCGGCGGCCTGACAAATTTCGATGTTTCGCCATGAAACAGGAAGTTGCTATAACTCAGGCATGGAATGTCCAATCTGCCCCAAACTTCACACGTTTGATAAGCATTCTGTCCTGAACACATGACCATGCTCATATTCATTTATAGTCATAGCGCCACCTGCTGGCAACAGGAAGTGACATGTTTAACACTGTTGTGGACTCCTAATAACATATAAAAAAGTGCCAGCAAGTGCTAAACATGCTAACAACATACTAGAAACATGCTAAAACATGCTAGCAAACACTTAGCTAAGTGCTAAAGCATGCTATTACTGCAATTAAATAGGAATTTGCTGTAACTCAGGCATGGAATGTCCAATCTGCCCCAAACTTCACACATTTGATAAGAATCATGGCCTGAACACATGTCCATGCTCAAATTCAGTTATAGTAATAGCGCCACCTACTGGCAACAGGAAGTGACATGTTTAACACGTTGATGCTGTTCTAGCAACATGTTAAAAATGCCATTGACTTCTAAACATGCTAGAAACATGTTAAAACATGCTAGCAATACTTAGCTAAGTGCTAAAGCATGCTAATTCAATGGAACAGGATGTTGTTGTTACTCAAGAAGGCAATGTCTAATCTGCGCCAAACTTCACACTTTTGATAAACGTTCTGTCCTAAACACATGACCATGCTCATATTCAGTTACAGTCATAGTGCCGCCTGCTGGCAACAGGAAGTGGCATGTTTAACACTGTTGTGAACTCCTGATAACATATAAAAAAGTGCCAGCAAGTGCTAAACATGCTAACAACATACTAGAAACATGCTAAAATATGTTAACAAACACTTAGCTAAGTGCTAAAGCATGTTATTACTGCAATTAAATAGGAATTTGCTGTAACTCAGGCATGGAATGTCCAATCTGCCCCAAACTTCACACGTTTGATAAGAGTCATGGCCTGAACACATCTACATGAGAATATTCAGTTATAGTAATAGCGCCACCTATTGGCAACAGGAAGTAACATGTTTAATACGTTGATGCTGTTCTAGCAACATGTTAAAAATGCCATTGACTTCTAAACATGCTAGAAACATGTTAAAACATGCTAGCAATACTTAGCTAAGTGCTAAAGCATGCTAATTCAATGAAACAGGATGTTGTTGTTACTCAAGAAGGCAATGTCCAATCTGCGCCAAACTTCACACTTTTGATAAGCGTTTTGTCCTGAACACATGACCATGCACATATTCAGTTACAGTCATAGCGCCACCTGCTGGCAACAGGAAGTGACATGTTAAACACTGTTGTGGACTCCTGATAACATATAAAAAAGTGCCAGCAAGTGCTAAACATGCTAACAACATACTAGAAACATGCTAAAACATGCTAGCAAACACTTAGCTAAGTGCTAAAGCATGCTATTGCTGCAATTAAATAGGAATTTGCTGTAACACAGGCATGGAATGTCCAATCTGCCCCAAACTTAATATGTAACATGCAAGAACCATGCTAGCAACACATAGCTAAGTTCTAAAACATGCTAGAAATGCTAAAGGAAGTTGTTGTAACTCAAGTATACAATGTCCAATCTGCCCCAAACTTCACATGTTTGATAAAAGTCCTGCACTGAACACATCTAAATAGCGATATTCAGATATAGACATAGCCCCACCTACTGGCAACAAAAACTGACATGGTTAACACAGTAATGCAGAACTAACCACATAACTATTGTGTACTAAGCATGCTAGAAACATACTAAACATGCTAGCAACTACTATATATACCTCCTTAAATGCACATTGCCCAACCATGCTCTGTCTTCCTAAAGCCACCGAGTGGCGATGGCACGGGTGCGAGGGCCCTTTCATCGCTGCTTGCAGCTTTAATTATTATTATTATTATTCTTCTCCGCATTTAATTGCATTTTTGAGGGCCTAAACATGTTTGAAAACTCACAAAACTTTGCACACGCGTCAGAACTGGCGAAAATTTACATCTGATATAGGTTTCAGAATTGGACGGGGCAAAATGGCTCGATAGCGCCACCTATAAAAGTTCAACGGAGTGCGCCTCCCGCAACGTTCCACGTACGTGCATGAAATTCGGTACATACATGTAATGACCTAATACCTACAAAAAAGTCTCTTGGAGCATAGCCCTAAACACAACAGGAAGTCAGCCATTTTGAACTTCCTCTCAGATTTTTGTGCAGTTTTTGCCATTTTCAGGCCTCGTACTTTAACGAACTCCTCCTACAGTTTTAATCTGATCATCTTCAAATTTGGTGAGTGTAATCTTAAGGCCTTTGCGACGTTAAATTGCGAAGATCTTGAGTTTTCGTCGAAGGGCGGGTCCTCGGCGGCCTGACAAATTTCGATGTTTCGCCATGAAACAGGAAGTTGCTGTAACTCAGGCATGGAATGTCCAATCTGCCCCAAACTTCACACGTTTGATAAGAGTTCTGTCCTGAACACATGACCATGCTCATATTCTGTTACAGTCATAGCGCCACCTGCTGGCAACAGGAAGTGACATGTTTAACACTGTTATGGACTCCTAATAACATATAAAAAAGTGCCAGCAAGTGCTAAACATGCTAACAACATACTAGAAGCATGCTAAAACATGCTAGCAAACTCTTAGCTAAGTGCTAAAGCATGCTATTACTGCAATTGAATAGGAATTTGCTGTAACTCAGGCATGGAATGTCCAATCTGCCCAAAACTTCACACGTTTGATAAGAATCATGGCCTGAACACATGTCCATGCTCAAATTCAGTTATAGTAATAGCGCCACCTACTGACAACAGGAAGTGACATGTTTAACACGATGCTGTTCTAGCAACATGTTAAAAATGCCATTGAGTTCTAAACATGCTAGAAACATGTTAAAACATGCTAGCAATACTTAGCTAAGTGCTAAAGCATGCTAATTCAATGAAACAGGATGTTGTTGTTACTCAAGAAGGCAATGTCCAATCTGCGTCAAACTTCACACTTTTGATAAGCGTTCTGTCCTAAACACATGACCATGCTCATATTCAGTTACATTTATAGCGCCACCTGCTGGCAACAGGAAGTGACATGTTAAACACTGTTGTGGACTCCTGATAACATATAAAAAAGTGCCAGCAAGTGCTAAACATGCTAACAACATACTAGAAGCTAAAACATGCTAGCAAACACTTAACTAAGTGCTAAAGCATGCTATTACTGCAATTAAATAGGAATTTGCTGTAACTCAGGCACGGAATGTCCAATCTGCCCCAAACTTCACACGTTTGATAAGAGTCATGGCCTGAACACATCTACATGAGAATATTCAGTTATAGTAATAGCGCCACCTACTGGTAACAGGAAGTGTCATGTTTAACACGTTTCCAATCTGCGTCAAACTTCACACTTTTGATAAGCGTTCTGTCCTGAACACATGACCATGCTCATATTCAGTTACATTTATAGCGCCACCTGCTGGCAACAGGAAGTGACATGTTAAACACTGTTGTGGACTCCTGATAACATATATAAAAGTGCCAGCAAGTGCTAAACATGCTAACAACATACTAGAAGCTAAAACATGCTAGCAAACACTTAACTAAGTGCTAAAGCATGCTATTACTGCAATTAAATAGGAATTTGCTGTAACTCAGGCACGGAATGTCCAATCTGCCCCAAACTTCACACGTTTGATAAGAGTCATGGCCTGAACACATCTACATGAGAATATTCAGTTATAGTAATAGCGCCACCTACTGGTAACAGGAAGTGTCATGTTTAACACGTTTCCAATCTGCGTCAAACTTCACACTTTTGATAAGCGTTCTGTCCTGAACACATGACCATGCTCATATTCAGTTACATTTATAGCGCCACCTGCTGGCAACAGGAAGTGACATGTTAAACACTGTTGTGGACTCCTGATAACATATATAAAAGTGCCAGCAAGTGCTAAACATGCTAACAACATACTAGAAGCTAAAACATGCTAGCAAACACTTAACTAAGTGCTAAAGCATGCTATTACTGCAATTAAATAGGAATTTGCTGTAACTCAGGCACGGAATGTCCAATCTGCCCCAAACTTCACACGTTTGATAAGAGTCATGGCCTGAACACATCTACATGAGAATATTCAGTTATAGTAATAGCGCCACCTACTGGTAACAGGAAGTGTCATGTTTAACACGTTGATGCCGTTCTAGCAACATGTTAAAAATGCCATTGTCTTATAAACATGCTAGAAACATGTTAAAACATGCTAGCAATACTTAGCTAAGTGCTAAAGCATGCTAATTCAATGAAACAGGATGTTGTTGTTACTCAAGAAGGCAATGTCCAATCTGCGCCAAACTTCACACTTTTGATAAGCGTTTTGTCCTGAACTCATGACCATGCACATATTCAGTTACAGTCATAGCGCCACCTGCTGGCAACAGGAAGTGGCATGTTTAACCCTGTTGTGAACTCCTGATAACATATAAAAAAGTGCCAGCAAGTGCTAAACATGCTAACAACATACTAGAAACATGCTAAAACATGCTAGCAAACACTTAACTAAGTGCTAAAGCATGCTATTACTGCAATTAAATAGGAATTTGCTGTAACTCAGGCACGGAATGTCCAATCTGCCCCAAACTTCACACGTTTGATAAGAGTCATGGCCTGAACACATCTACATGAGAATATTCAGTTATAGTAATAGCGCCACCTACTGGTAACAGGAAGTGTCATGTTTAACACGTTGATGCCGTTCTAGCAACATGTTAAAAATGCCATTGTCTTATAAACATGCTAGAAACATGTTAAAACATGCTAGCAATACTTAGCTAAGTGCTAAAGCATGCTAATTCAATGAAACAGGATGTTGTTGTTACTCAAGAAGGCAATGTCCAATCTGCGCCAAACTTCACACTTTTGATAAGCGTTTTGTCCTGAACTCATGACCATGCACATATTCAGTTACAGTCATAGCGCCACCTGCTGGCAACAGGAAGTGGCATGTTTAACCCTGTTGTGAACTCCTGATAACATATAAAAAAGTGCCAGCAAGTGCTAAACATGCTAACAACATACTAGAAACATGCTAAAACATGCTAGCAAACACTTAGCTAAGTGCTAAGCATGCTATTACTGCAATTAAATAGGAACTGCTGTAACTCAAGCATACAATGTCCAATCTGGCCCAAACTTCACACGTTTGATAAAAGTCCTGCACTGAACACATCTACATAGCGATATTCAGATATAGACATAGCCCCACCTACTGGCAACAAAAACTGACATGGTTAACACAGTAATGCAGAACTAACCACATAACTATTGTGTACTAAGCATGCTAGAAACATACTAAACATGCTAGCAACAACTATACCTCCTTAAATGCACATTGCCCAACCATGCTCTGTCTTCCTAAAGCCACCGAGTGACGATGGCACGGGTGCGAGGGCCCTTTCATCGCTGCTTGCAGCTTTAATTATTATTATTATTATTATTTTGTCAACCTTTCGGGCACTTTTGGGGCCCTTAACATGCTCGAAAACTCTTGAAACTTTGCACACAGGTCAGAAATCGCGGCCATCAGGGCCGGGCTGAGGCTGGTACCCGGGCGTGGCAGGGGGGCTCGACAGCGCCCCCTGGAACGGGATCCGAACACGTGTCCATAAATCAAACACGCTTGCATGTAATAATATGAAACTCGGTACACATATAGATCTCATCGGGCCGAACAACTTCCGCGCTCTAAGTTATTAGCTCCGCCCAACAGGAAGTCGGCTATTTAGGGTTGTTTGGAAACGCATGCTGTGGAATTTAATGTACTCCTCCTAGAGAATTCATCCAATCTCCTCCAAACTCGGTCAGCATGAAGTCAAGACATTGAGGATGCTAAATTGCGGACAGATTTTTGATATCTCGAACGGTTTGGCCGTGGCGAGGAAACGAATTTATGGCGAAAAAATGAAACAGGAAGTGTGTTATAACTTCTGCATACATTAACTGATCTTGATGAAACTTCAGCAGTGTGTTCGTTGTAAGAGGCCGATCGCACAGATGTGACTATTGTGAGTCAAAGTTATAGCGCCACCAACAGGCAGCAGGAAGTACATCACTATTAAAATGCTTTGAAATCACTGTCTTATTTTTACCAGATTTGCTTCAAACTTTATGTGTACAATGTAGACACACGGCAGATGTAATCCTGTGAAAGGATTATTGATATCTTAGATACTGTTGCCGTGGCAACGCATCAAACTTTAATATTCTTTTTTTATGCTTTTGAGACTCTTAACATACTTGAAATTGCATGAAACTCGACAGACACATCACATTTATTAGCCCGTAGACATGTGCAAAGTTTCAGAAACGGGCGTGGTGAGGGGCTCAGTAGCGCCACCTTTAGTCATAAGTGGGGGGGGGGGGTTAGTTTTATCAACAGCAACAAAACTTGGTATGTGTATTGTTCTCATCAAGACGGACAACTTTCTAATTTACATGATCTATCTCCGACCAACAGGAAGAGAGATATTTTGGTTTGAATGTGGATTTTCTGAAGAATTTTCTCTCCCTCTCTCTGTGTCTCTGTGTGTGTGAGGGGAGGGGGGATTTGACTATTGCTTTTATATTGTTAATCAAGGTTTCAGGGGCTTTTGGGGTCCTTAACATGCTCAAAAACTCTTGAAACTTTGCACACAAGTCAGAACCCCCTGCCATCAGGGACGGGCTGAAGCTGGTACCCGGGCGTGGCAGGGGGGCTCAACAGCGCCCCCTTGAAAGGGGTCCCAAAACTTGGTCCATAGATCAAACACGCTTGCATGAATTAATATGAAACTCGGTACACATATAGATCTCATCGGGCCGAACAACTTTCCCCCGGTCAAGTTTTACGCCAGCCCAACAGGAAGTCGGCTATTATGGGTTGTTTGGAAAACGCTTGCTGTGGAATGCGAAGTACTCCTCCTAGAGAATTCATCCAATCCCCACCAAACTCGGTGTGCATGAAGTTAAGACATTGAGGATTCTAAATTGCGGACGGATTTTTGATATCTCGAACGGTTTGGCCGTGGCGAGGAAACGAAATGATGGCGAGAAAAGAGAAACACGAAGTGGTATAACTTCTGCATACATTAACTGATCTTCATGAAACTTCACCAGTGTGTTCGTGGTAAGAGGCCGATCAGATGGATGTAACTATTGTGAGCCAAAGTTATAGCGCCACCAACTGGCAGCAGGAAGTGTGTCACTTTCAACATGCTTTTGAAAAAAGTGGGGGGGGGTTAGTTTTACCAACAGTTACAGAAATCAGAATATATATTGGTCTCACCGAGCCGGACAACTTTCTAATTTACAGTTATTAGCTCAGAGCAAAAGGAAGTCAGATATTTTGGTTTGAATGTGGATTTTTTGGATATTTCAGACTCTGAGTTTTTAGCTACTCTTCCTCCTTTTTATTAGGTTTATTTTATTCACACCAAACTTTTTCAAAATGATGAAAATACATTAAAGATGCTAAATTGTGAACGGATATTAAACATCTCAAACGTTTTGCTATAGTGAGGGACTAAAGTAATGTACAAAAAGGAAACTAAAAGGCTCATCTTCTAAAAATGTAATTAAAAACATTTATTTCTATATAAAAGTATACAAATATCACAACTAAACCCATTTTATTCTGTTTTTTTTTAATTTAATAATTATTTATAAGTTTAAAAATAGTAATTGTACTATTTAGTCCCATAAAAGTCAAGTCATACATAGGGCTATACTGTCCTCTTGTGTTCAAAATCAGGTAGGCCTATTGTATCTACATAAAAATATACTAGGTTTGTGACGTTGAGAATATTTTACCACTGGTTAATCTATGTGTGACACCGCTGGGGGCTTTTGAATCGCCAACTTAAAAACGAAAGTAAAATATGCTCGTCCGCACTGACATTGATAGTGGTTGAGCGAGCTTTTCAAATGAATTCCTATGGAAGTAGGAATTAACTGAAAAACGTTCACTCTGTTCTGCTCGTTCCTCGCCGTGGATGCGCACCGTTATGAATGCCCGGGCGTGCAGCCATGAGCATTTTAATTTAATTTTAAAATGAGCGCCTTTCGGGGGGTGGATTGCTTGAAATTATTTTACAAAAGCACAATGTTGTGTTTTATTGCGACTGTACACAAATATAAGTTAACACTTTGCAGTTTGAATGTCGTCCTGTATAATGACGGAGTATGTTTTTATGTGTCCACTGTTCAATCGCGCCCACGCCACACACACACACCCACACACAAACACACACACGGTTTACTATCTTTGTGGGGACTCTCCATAGATTTAATGATTTTTTTACTGTACAAACTGTATATTTTATCTCCTTACACTAACCCTACCCCTAAACCCACCCATCACAGAAAACTTTCTGCATTTTTACACTTCCAAAAAAACTCATTCTGTATGATTTATAAGCTTGTTTACCCATGGGGACCTCTATTTAGGTCCCCACTGTGACACGAGTCCCCATGAGTCTGTGTGCATTCAGGTTAAAGTCCCCACCTGGATAGAAAAACATGAACACACATACACACACACATATATATACACATATATATATATATTAAAAATAGGGGAAAAAAGAATATATATATATATATATATATATATATATATATATATATATATTTTTTTTTTTAAGTGACGACAAAGAATATTACTTGTCTGATATATATATATATATATATATATATATATATATATATATATATATATAGTTACATATGTATATATATATATATATGTGTGTGTGTGTGTGTGTCTATATATATATATATATATATATATGTGTGCGTGTGTGTGTGTGTCTATATATAATTATATATATTATATATACTATATATTAACCCATAAAGCTAAGTGGTTTCTTAAGTTTGATAATTAATCTGCTATGTCATGTTTATGACATATTTATGACAGGTTGTGTTGTCTTAGTAATGTCAAGTTGCCATAACAAATACATCTCACACAATGTCATATTTGCATTAAAAATGTCATAATTGAGCGAATGACACTTAATGACAGTTGTCATAAACATGCATAAGACCTCCTTCATATTTATGACATGTGTCATGTCATGATTATGACGGTGTCATGTCAGTCTTATGCACACCCCTTCAAGTAAAGTGTTACCTTATTTAGTTTCATTTTGGGGGGTAAGTAACTAACAACACTGCTAACAAATGAACATTTCCACATTACAATTGAGTGTAAGAAATATGCTCATATTCAGAAAAAAAAATAGTATGAAAATTCGATTCTATAAAAATGTAATTATTATTATTTTTTTTACATTTTCAACAAATTGAATACTTTGATTTTTCTCATTTGCAATTGTTTAACAGACCATGACAAATTTCATCAAATAAAACAACATCCCACTAATAACTAGAGCGCCATCTAGTATCCAAAATAAGACTCTTGAAAAATAATAGCTTTAACTGTAAGTATTACAGTTTAGCTTTAACTATGAATTCACTCACTGGCCACTTTATTATGCAAACCTTGCTAATAGCAGGTTAGACCCCCTTTTTGCCTTCAGAACTGCCTTAATTCTTCATGGCACAGATTCAACAATGTGCTGGAAACATTCCTCCAAGATTTTGGTCCGTATTGATATCATGGCATCACGCAGTCGCTGCAGATAAAACATAATAATAGTCAAATCCAGCCTTAAACGCCAGATCTTGTCAAAATATATCCGTTTTGTCAGGTGTGCAAGCCACATTTGGAGGATAAGGACACACGTGAGAATGTAATTTGTTGATTACAGCTCGGCATTCAACACAGTCAAACCACAGAGGCTCTGAAAAGCTCCTCGCCCTCGGACTGACACCTTTCCTCTGTAACTGGGTGCTGATCTTGCTGACGCACAGACCTCAGTCAGTCAGTGTAGCAGACCGGACATCAGGCATCCGAACTGTGAGCACAGGGATCCCCCAAGGCTCGGTCCTGAGCCCGCTGCTGTTTACCATCTTCACCTAAGATTGTGTGGTCTCTCAGACAAATACCAGGATCATAACATTTGCGGATGACACTACAGTCATCAGACTGATCACTGGTGGAGAGGAAACATCATACAGAAGAGAGTGGCAGGACTGATGGCCTGGTGTCAGGAAAATAATAACATCCTAAATGTACATGAGACCAAGGAGATGATTATCAATCATGGGAGGAGGAGGAAGGAGCAGCATAAATCAATTTACATTGGTGAGACAGAGATGGAGAGGGTGAAAACCTTTAAATTCCTCAAACCTACATCAGCGAAGATCTCACTGGTCTCACAACACTCAGCTGCTTCTGAGGAAATCCCAATAAGAAGGCTGAGGAAATTCGGCATGGCAACCAAAATTCTCAGCAACTTTTACAGATGTTCTGTTGAAAGTGTGATTAACAGTTCGATCACAGTGTGGTTTGGAAGCTGCACTGTTCAGGATAGGAAAGCTCTCCAGAGTTTGCAGAATAGCCTTCCCATCACTTCAGGATATTTACAGCTCCAGGGTCATCAGGACGGCCCACAACATCATCAGGGACATTAAACATCCACAACACAACCTCTTCACACTGCTACTGCCTGGGAGACGATACAGGAGTGTGAAATCAAGGACAAAAATACTTTTTCATCCTTAAGTCATCAGACTCCTGAAGAATACATTATGCATTAACTACTTCCCTTCCCATTACCCTCATTGAATGTTACCCTGATTGCTGCACGATGCATATTTGCACTTTTTTTTATTATTTATAAAATGCTTCAGTTGATCGCATCTCTGAATCCTGGTCCTCATTCATCATATCTGGTCCTCTGGTCTTAACTGTAAATTCCCCTACAGTTAATGGTGGAGAATGTGCGGGCAATCATTCTCCGGTGGCATCCCTGACTAATCAACAAACAAGGAAGGAAGATTTAATTTATTTTTTTGGTTAGGGCTGTCTGGTTAGAAGAGTTTGAGAGAATTGAGGAAGTGATACTTTGGGTTGCGCTATTGAGCGGAGTTATACTGCGCTATTGCGCTATTAACCAGGACCGAGGTGTAATTGTGCACCTGTATGACTATGGGTGTTTAGAGTTTAATCCACTCCGAATAGGCGAGGAAAGACAGTGGGATAAATATCACAGTTCAGACAATATGAGAGTTTTCAGACATTTTAATAAGGTTACGCAGCTTCTGCTCAGCCTGCTTGATACTCTGAAGCAGCCCCTCCCCTCGTCATTAAACTCGTGGGGCAACTTGATACGGTGTTAACCATTTAGGCTGTGATTGCTTAATTTCCCCAGTAACTCACAACAAAGATGAAATACTTATTTTTGTTTAATAGAACAAAAGGAAAGTGACTGTCTCAGCCTTTCTTGGGGAGACATTAAGTAAGACTCACAGCCTTAAATGTTATACCACAGAATATTCCAGTCAGACACCCATTCACTGTATGATGCCTATTAGGACTGATTTTTCACTGGAGAATGGAAATGTGGCAATTCATAATTGCATTATTTTGTGAATTTCCGTAAATTTATATAAATGTTATTGCATAAGGATAATTGCATACGCATAAGGTTATTGAAAGGCAACAATCAGGCAGGATATGCTGTTACTTAGTACAATACGTTTCTGTCATCTGCTAACTTATTTATAGTAGTAGTAGTAGCCTTTATTGTCACTTAGTCACAAGTACCAGTGAAATTAGCCATCAACCTGTCCATACAAACATACATACAATATGACAAGGGGGAAGACAGGACAGGAAGACAGAGCATTGAGGAAAAAAATACAGCATAACAGGAGGAGAGGTGAGGAGAAAAAAAAGGCAACCCCCAGACTATGCTCCTGTAAGGAGTACAGTTTGGGAACAGTAAAAAAACACCTCAGCAACATTTGCACATAATCAGTACACAACATGAACACACAAGACTTGCAACAGGGGAGGGGAGTGGGGGATGGAGGTAACCCAGCACAGGCAAGCAGCCATCCGGTCCTGCAGCCATTTCAGGCGCTGGTCACAGACCCGCCTGTCAGACTGGGGGTACAAAGCGTCGAAGGCGAGGGATGGGGGGGGGGGGTAGGTTGTTTGCATATCTGTATATATGTAAGAGTTTGTGTATGTGTAGGCCTGGAGAGTCGCTACGCCTGGCATCCTAATCTAGGTGCCTCAGTCCGCAGGATGTCATAGCGATACACAGCAGTTGCCATGGAGTCAATCTTGATCAGGTCCCAGACAGAGTCAACAATCAGCAGGTGTTTGTGGGGGATGGGGGAAGGAACGCAAGAGCGTCTCACTGCAGTGCTCTCTCCAGAGGGAGTTGTTGTTCCAGCAGCAGCCTCGCCAAGGCCAGTGCTGGTTGAGGGGGGCCGAAAGCAGATAAGATTGGGATTGTTTGGTCTTGGTACGAGTAGCCGCATTCCAATTTACACAGCTCCTGGTCCATCTTGGTCTCCGAAATGATCCATTTGCCTTTGCAAAGCTGTGAGCTTCTCCATGATGTTATCCATATTGTGGTTCATAGTCACAGTCTGAGTGCTGACAGCTCTGCCCACTTCAATCATGACGGGCAGCCTTGTGGGGTTTTGGACAGCTGTCACCGTCTTCTTAATTCCTCGATAAACCAGGGCAATGCCTAATCCAAACAGCAGAAAGCCTGTTATCATGGTTCCGAATAGGTAGATATCTTCAATGTCCTCCACGGAAAAATGTTCCGGCAGGGCAGTCAGGTTCCCCCGAACCCAAGCTTCTCGTCGAGAAGATGGTGTCAATTGCGTTGAGAGACCAGTTGATCAAATCCATAATTTCTTAGTTTGGAGAGCAGTGCGGAGAGAGTCTCTCAAAGTACATACAAGACAGTAGACGAGACGAGAGCAGCAAAGCAGGGGAGATAAGGGACAGGAGGGGAAGAAAATGCGACCGCCTTCGTTGAGAGCCAAAGAGTAGTAGCACCTACAGGGTTAGGATAGGACACACGGACAAGTGAGGTGCCCTGGGAGGTGAACCCAGGGTGAAGACACTACCTCATAGGCCTTTCCCCATTTAGTCCATCCTTGCCTCACTGGTTCATAGGTGTCAAATAAATTAAGAAATAGGGAAAGAATGAAACAACAACAGCAGACTCTGAAAACGATACAACCTGTGTTTAAACAAATACTGCTACAACCTTAGTGTTTGGACAAATGCTGCTCTGTCGTCTCTTGTTTTCTTTCTTCCTCTGTGCAGATACCACTTGATGGCTGTTCCGAGATCCTTATGCAACGACCGTCTCACCTGCATATGAAGCCACAACCTCAAGAAGACAACTAGACCCATTGCTGAACAAACTATCCCAAAAGAAAAAGAAAAAATACACAACGCAGAGACTCTACGGGAACTTCAGTCATCCATCAGAGAACTTGAACAAAATACAACAAGACATTCTTGATCTTCCCATACGGAAATGTAATATATGTACACATATGAAATAAACATATATTAAATATATCCACATAGAAAGTGAAAACATATATGTACATATATATCTGCCCATATATAAAACCTATTCGAAAATGGAACAATTTCATATATGACATATAAAACTAGCCCATATATTTTATGTATGTATAATACAGTATTTTATATATATGTCACATATATAATTATCAATATACATGACATATATTTATTTGTATAAATGTTTAATATACAAACTACACATATATGCATAGCATATTGCTTACATACATGTGACATATATATGTCCCTAATATGTTTTTTTTATGAAGTCTTAATATATATTATATATTTAAAATGAAATATATACATATATGTTTGATAAATGTATATGGAATATTTAAATGACATGTATAAAAACATTGTGTGCACATATATTTTCTTATGTTCTTATATGATGTATATTAATTGCAAAATATTATAATGTATGATGTAAAACTAAACAAATGTAAAAAACATGCTTTCATTAATTTCTTACAAATTTTTAAATATAGGTTATGGACGTGTACTTACACACTTGCAATGCAATGCACATGACATGGCTAAGCCTTAAATGTTAAACGGTGCAGTTAGCAAAAAAGAAGTAATACAGTAAAACTGTTAAAACATTAAAACTTTATTAAAACAGTTTTAATTTAAAAAGAAAAATTGTTAAGCTGCACAAAATTAGAAAACTACTGAACACACAATTATATTATATACTAGTGATGTCCGGTTGGTGAACGAATCGCTCTTTTGAACCAGTTCTATTTTAGTGAATCGTTCGTAACAGTTTGTGTCTTGCGTTAGAGTTGATCCACAACTACTCACTTTCGGACATGCCTGACAGTCTCCTCTGACTCGACATAAACAATATCCCGGAGTATTTTACTCCAGTAACTCCAACAGTTCACTGAACTGAGACATTTTGTGCTGAGAGAAGTGATGAGCACGAGTAGCTGATACTGAGCATGCGCACACTACCGAACATACAGGTACAGCGCTTCTCGGATAACCAGTACAGTACTACAGAACTGAGAACTGTTTATTTCAGAAGTGTTCGACTACTGAGAACCTGATGAGCTGAGCATGCGTGCAATTTTTTCAGAGGGATGAAATGCATGTTTCTTAAGTATTTTGTTGAACATTGAAGTGTAACAAAATAAAACATATAAGAAACATGTTTATCACATACTGTCTTTTCACTGTATTATTTTAAAGATTGGAAACGAATGGATTGTAAAACTAAACAATTATTATTATAATAGAAATTAAATGAGCTGTTCCTGAAAATGTTTTAAGTAAGTTGATATTTGACGTAAACTCTTGGCAAGGTTTTAAGGGTGCAAAGTAAATGTTTATAATGTGTTAATCAAAACATAACGTACTGGAGACATGCATCGACTTTTTAGTTTTGCTGACTATAGGCTATATTCAGGTTTCAGCAGTTCTCAGCTCAGTGGACGTACAGTATAGACCTACTAGGTTTCGCGGAAAAGAACCGGACTTCCCATCACTATTATATACAAATACAATATTACAACAAAACATAAAACAAGCCCAGAACAGGAAAATCCACCAACAGGTATATGATACAGCCTGTTCATTTTCTCATGTTTGTTGAGTCTTTTTGGATGTCCTCAACTCAGTGACCTTTATAGCTACCCCTAATTGCCCCCTGGTGGTTCCAAGAAATTTCTGGATCACTGCATCTGTAAAAAAGACAAAGAAAAGCATTTTAATTTTTTAACATTTATCTAAGGACATCCAAATTATAATCACCTAAAACACACTAAATTAAAATTTTCACGCAACGTCAGTTTATGCATTATCGTCAACGCGTGCATTCTCGTTTAAACTACCCTTTAGAATGGCACAGTTTGAAGGTCCAAATCAATGCAATTTCCAAGGGTCTACACAATCCCAGCCGAGGAATAAGGGTCTTATCTAGCCAAACCACGACATATTACATCATCACGTAACCCAGTGCCGAAAAACTCCATCTCATTTTCTCCTCCAACTTCAAAATTTGTCCGACATCGATGTTTTACCTTTATGTTTTACAGTGTTTGTTTTAACACTGGGTCGGTACTTCCACCTACATCACGCGCATGACCTTTCCAATGTGATAATGTAATACATCATGCAGAAGCAGAACACCAAAGTCAAGCATTTGTGGTTAAAAAGTATATAAATGTTTATTTTAAGAAAATGACAGATGGTTTGACCCTTATTCCTCGGCTGGAATCGTGTAGAGCCTTTGAAGCCCTTTGAAACTGCATTGATTTGGACCTGATTTGCACCTGTTGGTTGCAATTGAAGTCCATTATATGGAGAAAAATCCTGTAATGTTTTTCTTAAAAAACGTGATTTCTTTCCGATTGAAGAAAGAAAGACATGAACATCTTGGATGACAAGGGGGTGAGTAAATTATCAGGAAATTTTAATTTCTGTTTTTTTTATTCGCCTGTTTTTTTCTATTATTATTTTCAGACAATCCATTATCAAAACAAATGCTTCAGATTGTGTTGTGCTAGCCGCCATTTTGTGCATGAATGCGGTTCTTCTTTGGGGTTTTTTGGTATTTTAATTGGTTTTAATACGTTTTTACTGTAGTACCTTGCTGTTATAGCTGTTCCTACAGTAGTGGTTTGGAATACAGCATACTCACAGTTTCCTGTAAGCTGGAAGGTGATGCCAGTTGTTCCTGTGGGCTCTGCTCCTTCGTTTCAAGCCATTTCCCCAGCTTGCCCATTGTACAAAGGAGTTTTGGCATTTCTAGGAAGCAAAACAGTTAAAAAATTGAGATTTTCAGTATCAGTATTTTCTTTAGCAGAAAATGAAGATCAGCTTGCCCAAAACAGTAAGCTCATAAATAATAGCAGAGTGGATAATAGCTGATGGCATTAAAACAGGTAAACAGATATAGACTTTTATAAGCTTTACCATAAGTAAAAACAGGCAGAGCAACATAAACATCTCTGACAGACTGCTTGTACTTAGCTGTGAAAGATGACTAATCCTGTCAAGATCTAGGGAAAATTGTAGATTATTAGGTACTCCTAGCTTTGGTTGATTCATTTTAAGTATTTAATTTCTAAATGTAGTAATTCATTTGCAAAGTTATATGTAATAATGATTTTGTTTTATTTTATCCTGAAGCAACAACTTTATAGTGGGTAGGCAATTTTTTTTTTTTTTTTTTACATTTGCAGATGCTAGTTTTGGGTTTCAGTACAAAAAAAAAAAAAATCTTGTGACCTTTTTGGGGCTAGATGGTCCATCATTACTGTACTTGAGTATTAGCCTATTGTATTAGTTCTAGACTCTAAAGTTAAATATTGTATTTTTTTTTCTCCACTAACTTAATGTTATGTGTCAGACAGTTGAAATTGAAATTCTCACATATCTTAATGATGCAGTGTAATAATCTGGGACTCATATATAGTTAGCTCTTAAACATGAAAATGAGAACATGAAAATGCAACGCACACAATAAAGCAGTATTAATAGCAACGTTCAATATATATAAAAAAAATAATAAAATAAAAAACTTAACAGTTAAACACTGAATATCTGCTCAATCATCTGTAACGTTAACCTACTAGCTACCTCTGATAGTTTATAATATCATGCAGTTCAGCGATTATTTAAATTATTTATTCACTGTGCAATATCAATGTGTGAATTATAATAAAAGTTCAGAAATGAACTTACCTGCAACTTTATGCACCGTTGCCTCGAACTCAGGCCATCCGCCTTTTCTTCAATCCACCTCTCAAAAAAATATACAGATCTGTCATCAAGTCCGTCTAAGAAATCATTAATATTTAAGTTTTTATGTGTGATGTTGGAACAATGCTCCAACTAACGTTATCCGTTTCTTCTTTGTTCACTCGACAAGGACGAACATTCTCTATCCGTTGGTTGGTGACGTCTCTGGATGCACGTAGTTGGCGGTCTTTTGATTGCGTTTGAATTTTGGCGCGCCTAATAAAGATAGGCATTAGGCAATGACGTAACGTATTGGGGTGAGACGCATGCTAAATGCATGGCCTGAAATGCAGACAGAAAGTGTTTCTACATGCCTTTGGGACAGCACAGATGTGATTATATTATGACTTAGCTGCATCAGTGCAGTCTAGAGAAATGCATTTAAATTATATATGGGGTCCCTAGATTTTTTTGGTATTGGTTTGGAGACATAATTAACTGTATATTATTCTGTATGCATCTAAATATGAAGTGCATGTTTTAATGTGTATGTATGATTGTATTTTCTAGAATGATGATATTGATGTATGGTTATTGATGATATGAAAAAAAAAAAAAGTTTGCAAATATAATTTGTGTAGTATTTGTGTTGTTTTTATGAGCCAATTACGTAAAATAATAATACAAATAAATAAATTGTATTTATAAAAAATTGTGCTAATTCTAAAATGGGATAGAAATTGAAATGAAATGTGGATTGTGTAGACTTGTTAAGTTTAAGCTGTTCAAATAAGGAAAATAAGGAATTAATAAGGAAACCATAAGCATGTAAAATGTATGTTGTTTAAATAAATTGGCACATATAAATTAAACATATTGGTGACATATATGGTCATAACATACAAAATTATATAAACAATAATCATATACACCGTATTAATATATGCCAATATATTAATTTAATATGGACAATTTATATATGTTATAAACTTATATCAACATATATCTAGAGATATGTATATATGTGATAGCAATATATTGTCTTATATTTAGCATATACGACGGCACATATAAATTAAACCTATTGGTGACATATATGGTCATAACATACAAAATTATATAAACAATAATCATATACACTGTATTAATATGCCAATATATTAATTTAATATGGACAATTTATATATGTTATAAACTTATATCAACATATATCTAGAGATATGTATATATGTGATAGCAATATATTGTCTTATATTTAGCATATATGATGGTGTCACTTGCGATATAGGGACATATATGTCATATATTACATTTCCGTATGGGATCTTATATGTGACCCTGGATTACAAAACCAGTCACAAGTCGCACGGGTATATTTGTGGCAATAGCCAACAATACATTGTATGGGTCAAAATTATTGTTTTTCCTTTTATGCCAAAAATGTTTAGGTTATTAAGTAAAGATCATGTTCCATTAAGATATTTTGTAAATTTCCTACCGTAAATATAAAACTTATTTTTAGGAGTGAATGCAGCACAATCTCAAACATAAATGCACAACTTTAAAGGAGATTTTCTCAAGGTTCGATTTATATGCACCCTCAGATTTTCAAATAGTTGCATCTCGACCAAATAGTGTCCGATCCTAACAAACCATTATGTAACCTTTGGCTAAATATTAGAAACACCCGACTACGCCACCTAGGTTACTTCTCCACCTAGGAAAGTACAAGTAATAAAAATACCCCCAAAAAGAGAGAGTTAAACCAAAAAGGATTACAACAAAAAGGACCCTGCTGGTTCGGATTGCATCAAAGACAGAGACGTGACTTTCAAAAAGTATACAATATTTATTTCGCACAGGGAGAATCATTCATTTAAAACATCCTAAAAATAGATCTCGTACAATTACCAATTAAATACCCACAGTTAATAAGAGACCATAATAAACCCACTTTAACAGAAAGGGACAAACCACACAGCAAATCAGTGAACAAAGTTTCTTAAAACAAGTGATAAAAAAAAAAAAAAAAAAAAAAAAAAAAAAAAAAAAAGCAATACCAAAAGAAAACAAATACACTCCTCCTCCTCCCCCCCTCCTTCAAATGGACCCAGCTACCAGCGTGTTAGTTTGATATAACAGCCCATAGAACACACGTCCAATACTTCAACACAGTTCATAACGAGCAGGGCTCGTTAAAGAGCTCGGTGGATACAGCGGTTCGAAACCGCAACGTCCGCTGCAGTCAGTCGTGCGAACAGGACAATAAAACAGTGACACAAATAAATATAAAAAAACAGAACAGAACAGCAGCTAGCGCTCTTGGCCCGCACCTGCAATAAAAACACGAATAGTACATAATTTCTCCCCTCCCAAAAGAGGAAACCCACCATAACGTTTCTTACCTCGTATACAGGAAACGTAGGAAATTCTTAAGCTATAGTGAACTTGATGCTACCTGCGCTCGCCACTTCACGCACACACATTCCTGATGACAAACATATATTTAGACTGTAATCTGCGACTGAGAAAAGGGAAATACGGAAAACAACTCACCAGAGAGGGCAACGCAAATCGAAATGAGTAGCCTGTTACAACACAGCACAGAGAAGAATGGCAATGCCCCACTTAAACAGGCTTTTAATCACGCCACTAAAACCTGACACACCTCCATGATTGCACTGCACAGGTGTACTCAATATCAAGCTGCGGTTCAACGCCAGTGGGCATGTCTTGCCATTTGAAATATACGCAACCATTAAAGTTACCTACTGCCAATGAGCCAAAGCACACATTACAGATTCCCAACCTGTCACACATACATTAATGGAAAGGTCATGTATTCAGTTTTCATTTGTGCAATTAAAAAAATTGACCCCATTTGACTGGTTTTGTGGTCCAGGGTCACATATGTTAAAAGATCAAGGGAATTTAGATTACTCATTTCATGACCCCCTTTAATATTTTCAGTGTTTGAAATGAGCCACTGATGAAGTATTTCCTGTTATATGCTTGGTTCACTCTGTCAATCACTTTATTTTCTACAAATAAAGAATCTCACAGCTGCATGCTTCTCAGTGCTTCCACTTTACTTCATGTGTTCGCGCATCCCAAAATGACGTCACATACACAGTTAACCATACATGGTCTGTCACGTCCTTCTGACAATATATAACAATATATAACATATTGTAACATTTCCTGTGTCAGTTGATGACATCACAGTCCAACACAATTCTATCTGTCATTTGAATTGGAATTTTTTTAAGCCAGTATTATTTTGCAAGCATTAAAAAACAAATGGAAGGAAACAATGTTTTGTGACACATTTGAGGCTGGCTTTATATCTGCATTTTGTAAAAATGATTTCAAGGACATGTATGCATTTATTATTATGTATTGTGTTTTTGACAGGATGATAAAGAGGAGGATCATGTGGTGTATGCGCCGATCGCCTTGAGAAAATGATCAAACTTCAAGAACCAGACCAGCGGTGTGATTGCTTTCACAGGAACCGCTGTAGTTCCTCTCAGCTCTTTAGTTTTGAGTTTTGAGATTGTTGAAGTGTGATATTCAGTGGCGGACTAATGAACTCTCTCTTAAAGAATGTGCTTCTAATACAAGGACTTTTAACAAATTATCAACCCAGAGTTTTGAAGGAAAACACACGCACGGCTCTGCTTTCCTCAGCAACACAAAGAGAACCATTTTGCAAGTATTAGTTTTATTGAACTATAATGTGATTTGTTTCCTTGCTGTCTTTCAAGGTTCATTTTGTCTGTGATTTTTGCCGTACTGTGATCATCTCGGTGATCCCTCTCATTTCTCTCCTTTTCTCGCACCCTTTTTCTCTCTCTCTCTCTCATCTGTTATTCGTCATCTCGTATTGTTTTCGTTTGTTTTCTCCGGTTGTATATACATGTATTCCTTGTGTAAACGTAGAATTCTGTATTCGTAGTTTCATTTTATTAAAACCATTATATTCTTGATTGCTTCTGTCTAAATGCTCACATTACGGAAAGTCCCTGATTTGTTGATCCTATAGCTACAAAGCTTTTATTATTCACTACATTGAGTAGTTTAATTTTATGAACACAGAAAGATTAATGTTCACGGCCAGAAAATTAATCTTTCTTGGAGTTTGTAAGAAGGATAATTTTTCTTGAGAGCTGATAAAGAAGTCGTCTGTTTGCTGGACGAACAGATTGTTCGATAACTAAGTTAATTTCATTAAAAGTTATCTCATATAATCGATCTGTAATAAGACTATTGATATATTAATGACGAACCATAACTCATTGTGGTGATCATTCATATACACAATCGATCTATTTTCAGCTTAATAATTTAATGTAACTGTAATATGCTATATATATCAATCATATTCCTGATTAATTATTAAAATTCCCTATATATCATTTGAGCTAATGTTAATTCCAGCTCTAGCGTCACTCGAATCTCTAGACGGCAGGGGGGTGGGGTTATCCAGTGAGCTCGACCATGCTGTCATCAGGGAGATCAGATCCCCTGAACGAGACCAGGCCGCTCGTACCAGAAGAGGGGCGCTTGACTGCGCAGTAGTAGAGCACCTGAGAATCCTCTTGGGGAGAGTGAGGCACACGGGAACTGTGCCAACGTGAGCTCACTCGTGCCCCCAGACAGGTGACGCACTCACTGTGCTCATCAAATGGGTGTAGGGGTGCCCTGAACGTGCCACACTCGTGGTGCAGCATTTGCAACAACGCCACATGAAATTTGCTCTTTTAGAAACGCCGGATGGCTACAGGGGAGATGGCTGAATCAGCTCGAGTGCAGAGTGCTGTCAATCCGCTTGCTTGCAGAGCGCCGATCAGTCAGCTTGATATCAGGATAGGAATCTGAGTTCCTATGGCAGAATGTATGACGCAGTACGATTGAACCGTATAGATAGGGAACATGTGTTTCAACTTGAGTTTCAAAAGAGTTATTTTAATCAGATTTGCTAAAATACCAAAGTGTGGTAAAGTCTGCAATAATAAAAAAAGAGATCTCATTATAAACTCAAGTATTTCTAGATAAAATTTTCCAAACACCAAATCTCTCTGGTAACCAAATGCAAATTTCTCTAAATGAACAATTATATAGGTTATTGTGTTTTCTCATTATTATTCGCTGATTAATTTTGTTGTAACAATGCAGGCAAACATTATAAATGTTATCCACTGGTTTCGGGATCAAAATGGATGCTGCAATGGTTTTCATCTTATTTTTATATTTACAGAAATGTGGTTAGATCTGCTGGGTGGATAAACAGCTTCTGCTGGATGTTTGTGGAACGTTTTTTTTTTTTTTTTTCTCTTAGTACGATAAACTCCTGCTTGTGTAATTTAAGAGTGCACACTTTCACTGCGTGATGTAGCCTATTATAATGTAGTGTGAATTCCCCCAAACATCAAGATATGAGGATAAAATCTGGATGACTTTTCATATCTTTTTACACTTATGTCGTAAGACCATGTTAAGCAATATCACACGAGAAAGAGTGCTGTTTTTCCTGAACATCAGCATGATTGTAAATGTGATACTGATTTCATGTAACAGTTCAACAAACAAACAAAAAGTTAACATTGAGTTACATCTTAGACACAATATTGTCTGTTTTTGCTCTGTTTCACAAAGAATATAGTTATATAATATAAAAAACTTTACACTGAAATAAAGTGAATCCATCAACAGTCAAAAAAATGTCACAGGTCAGAGGTCACATATGATTGACAGCTCACAGCACTAAAAAACACACCAGTAGATACAGATATCTAATCCAATATTTCACTCTTCTGCTATTAGTTTTCATTCAGGGCCAGAATTCATTTGACAATGTAAGATCAGCAAAAGCTTGTTGATTTTCGTGATGTTAAAGGAGACGGATGTGTGAGCGGAAACTAACTGAGGTTGGGGGAGGATTCACACACAACCTGATAAATATCTCAGTTCAGTCTTTCAGAGCAATCTGAGTGTTTCAGACATTAAGAGTTACTATCGTGGGCTTTTCAGTGAACCGATGAAGAAAATGTTTCTCAAATTAGTTTTGCTCTGTTTGTGTTTGTGGCGTCTGGATGGTGAGTTTGTTGATGATGTGTTTTTCTGTTTCAGTTGTTTCTGTTCTGATGTGATAAATTACTGGTTAAATTAGTCAGAAAGGATTAACATTCACTGTTATTCTCGTATGGAAACGAATAATGTGTGATTTTCCTGAGAGAAAACACTCTTATTTGAGATTAAAGTCACTTGATTATATAAAACGGTTTAACTATTTCTCATTTTCATTCCTCATCTTTTGTGTTTGAACTGCTGCAGAATATTAATCACTTTACATTTACATGATTAAAAGTATTTTAGTGAAGCTTCATCAAACCAACATCAAGTGATTTTAAAAGCTTTAATCTGTGAAAAACTCTGTTCTTCAGGAGTGAAGTTTGTGTCAGTGAAGGAGGGAGATTCAGTCACTCTTAACTCTGATCTTACTGAAATGAAGGATGATGATGTGATTCAGTGGATGTTTGGAGATGAAAACACTGTAATAGCTGAAATCAATAAACAGGCCGACAGATTCACTGTATATGATGATGTTCTTGATGGGAGATTCAGAGACAGACTGAAGCTGGACAAACAAACTGGATCTCTGACCATCACAAACACCAGATTTGAACATGCTGGATATTATGAACTACAGATCAACAGTGAGATCAAGAGATTCAGTCTCGGTGAGTATCTCTTTGTCTACAGTGAGTAAACCTTTTGAGTGATACGGTCCCACATTTGGGATTTGGAATGTTCAGTGATGATGTCACATAACTGTCAGATTCAAACTCTTCAGACAATTTGAACTGCGGCTCAAACAAACATGGCGGCGCCATCTCACATTTTAAATCAAGATCATGACAAACATGACGGTTCGCCATGGAAACAATAATGGGGAAACGATCTAAAATAAATGTCGCCTTGATAAACTCACCCAGTCAGAATCACGTGTGAAAGGGTTAAATAGACTATTGGTTTCACCTGTTTTTAATGAAAAAATTAAATTAAACTCCTTTTTTTTCTCCGTTGTTTTGTGATATTGTTTATTTCAGTCACTCTAAACTCTGATCTTAGTAATAGTAGTTTATAATCATCAGGATTTTTAAATGTATGCAATGTTTGATAGAGAGCAAATGCAGTGTTGACAGAGCCAGGCTAATATGATCACACTTCCTGGTTCTAATAAGAGCTCGAGCTGCTGGAGTTTGCTTGGTAACGCTTTAGATTACAGCCCGCAAAGAACTGTGTATTTAAAACTGATTTACAGTGTAACTTTCTGTAATTATAGTGTACATACAACATGTAAAGTTTTAGGAATAAAGGGGTAATAACCAGAAGAATTAACAAATTATTTATACTGTCGGTATTTTAGAAATAAGCGTTACTTATTCTACTATTATGATACAACAATCTTACATTTGAGAGCAATTTAGCGAGAACAGACACTGCAAACATTTTTGTAATAACAGTATAACAATACATATAGGCTTTTTAAAAAATATAGTGTACATATCTGTGCATTTATACTTTCTTTTAACAAAAGTGCACTGAGAACTTAAACTATTGCAACTTTTGCTTAAATACTGGAGAAATATACTCTTGTTCATGGAGTTACAGGGTAAGTGTGACTTCTGCGGGCTGGACATTTAATGGTGCTTGTTACTCTTTTCCTCCATTAAGTTAATACTAACACTTTATTTTCTTTATTATCCTCTATTCTATATCTATTTTAAAACTAGGTTGGTGAGTTTTAACAACCAGATAAATATCTCAGTTCAGTCTTTCAGAGCAATCTGATTGTTTCAGACATTAAGGGCCCTATTTTAACGATCTGAAACGCAAGTGTCAAGCGCAAAGCACAAGTAACTTTGTGGGCTGGTCTTGGGCACTGTTGCTATTTTCCCGGCGGGATAAATTACTCTTGCGCCAGGCGCAAATCTAAAATGGGTTGGTCTGAAGTAGCTTCATTATTCATAGGTGTGGTTTGGGCGTAACATGAAATAAACCAATCAGAGCATCATCTCACATTCCCTTTAAGAGCAGGCGTGGAGACCGACGTTCTCGTCAGGGACGTTGGGGATGGAGAAACACACCCAAATTAACTTCGGTTAAACAGGCGTATGATAATTTGGGTAAATGTGTAAGCTAGATGTATGCTTTTATAATAAACTGTCTATCTATCTATCTATCTATCTATCTATCTATCTATCTATCTATCTATCTATCGTAATAATGTATGATTTGCTAAAATGAAAACTGCTGCTTCTGTGTAGATGAGAGAATCAAAGTGTATGCGCGTTGTGCACACGCTACATTGATTATGGCCAAGCATGCACCCTTAAAATAGCATATGAATAACATGCGCAACGCACCACTGACTTTAAACTGTTTTTTTTCGGTCAGTGGCGGAATTGTTTTCTAAACCTGCAAAATAGCATGAGGGAACGTTTGCGCCGGAACACGCCTCCTCTTTGCGCTGAACCGCCCCCGGGAGCGCAAGTGTATTTCTTAGTTAACCGCCGTGTGTCTGTGGAGGGAAAAGTCTGCGCGGGTGCAAAATAGGAATGATACATGCGTCGGTGTACAAAGTCAATTGCGCTGGGTGCAAGATAGGGCCCTAAGAGTTACTATCGTGGGCTTTTCAGTGAACCGATGAAGAAAATGTTCCTCAAATTAGTTTTGCTCTGTTTGTGTTTGTGGCGTCTGGATGGTGAGTTTTAAATGTGTTTTTCTGGTTTCAGTTGTTTCTGTTCTGATGTGATAAATTACTGGTTAAATTAGTCAGAAAATAATTGAACTGTGATTTTACTGTCAGATCAAGTTTGAATTCAGCTCGAAACTCAGTTATTATGGATTGATTAAATAAAATAATATAAATATGAAGATCAGATAATCAACAGCATTAGTTTTAGTGTGACATTAAACATTACAGTAAAAGTGTCTTTTTTAGTTGTTGTTCCATATATAAATCTTTTTCTCTTTTCATTCTTCATCTTTTGTCTTTGAACTGCTGCAGGATATTATTAATTTCACATTTAAATGATTAAAAGTATTTAAGTGAAGCTTCATCAAACCAACATCAAGTGATTTTAAAGCTTTAATCTCTGAAAAACTGTTCTTCAGGACTGTTTGGTGAGTTAGTGTCAGTGATGGAGGGAAATTTAGTCAGAGAGAGAGTCTACGGTGAGTTAAATATTTTTCACTTGTTTTATATTTTAATCAGCACAAAGATACAATTATTAATCCAAACTCCATTTTGCTTTGTTGTTTAATGATGATATTCATTTCAAATTTAAATTTCAAACTATTTACTTATAAACCATCAAGTGTTCTTAATCTGTAATCCTGTTTCTTTGTGTGTGTGTGTGTGTTTGGTGATTCAGTCCTGGTGCCAGTGATGGAGGGAGAGTCAGTCTCTCTAAACTCTGATCTTACTGAAATGAAGGATGATGATGTGATTCAGTGGAGATTTGAAAGCACTTTAATAGCTGAAATCAATAAACGGGTCGACAGAATCACTGTATATGATGATGTTCTTGATGGGAGATTCAGAGACAGACTGAAGCTGGACAATCAAACTGGATCTCTGACCATCACAAACACCACAACTGAAGATGATGGAGATTATCATCTAAGTTATAAACTACAGATCAACATTGAGATCAAGAGTTTCAAGCTCGCTGTCACTGGTGAGTTAAATATCAGTTTCACTTGTTTTATATTTTAATCAGCACAAAGATACAATTAATAATTCAATATCCATTTTGCTTTTGGTGTTTAATGATGATATTCATTTCAAAATAAAATTTCAGACTATATTTACTCTTATAAATCATTACCTGATTGTCTTAATCTGTGATGAACCCTGTTGTGTGTGTGTGTGTGTGTGTGTGTGTGTGTGTGTTTGGTGATTCAGTCCTGGTGTCAGTGATGGAGGGAGATTCAGTCTCTCTAAACTCTCCTCTTACTGAAATGAAGGATGATGATGTGATTCAGTGGAGGTTTGGAGATGAAAACACTTTAATAGCAGAAATCAATAAACGGGCCGACAGAATCACTGTATATGATGATGTTCTTGATGGGAGATTCAGAGACAGACTGAAGCTGGACAATCAAACTGGATCTCTGACCATCACAAACACCACAACTGAACATGCTGGAGATTATATACTACTGATCAACAGTGAGAACAAGTGGTTCATTCTCTTTGTCATTGGTGAGTTCAAAAAAGTTTACACCTGTTTTTTAATAAATATATTTAAAATAAATTCATACACACTTTTGGTTCTGTTATTTTATATTGTTTATTTTTAATGTAAATTTTGAACTATTCAAATTTAGTAAACTATTATAAAGTGATATATCAGTATTAATCTTTGCAAACCCTGTTTCTGTTTGTTCTCTGTGTGTTTGACAGATGAAGTGAAGTCAGTGTCAGTGATTGAGGGAGATTCAGTCTCTCTAAACTCTGATCTTACTGAAATAAAGGATGATGATGTGATTCTGTGGAGGTTTGGATATGAAAACACTTTAATAGCTGAAATCAATAAACGGACCGACAGATTCACTGTATATGATGATGTTCTTGATGTGAGATTCAGAGACAGACTGAAGCTGGACAATCAAACTGGATCTCTGACCATCACAAACACCACAACTGAACATGTTGGAGATTATAAACTACTGATGATTACAGGAGGAAGAAGATTCACATCAAAATCATTCAGAGTTTCTGTCTATAGTGAGTAAAGATCATTTTTCTTCTCCTTTAAATATTCTTATTTACTATTTACATGTTGAATTGTTTGAATCGTTTTACAGTTTGAGATGACAGACCGTATAAAAACTCACTTGGAACCGAATATAAGATTGTTGATTAGATTTGATCATATTTCTGTGTATTCAGAAATATTAGTTGATGTCAGCGCTGATATTAGTGTTTATTGACTGATCTGATCTCAGTTTGATGTGTTTATTCCTCAGACTCTGTCTACTGTTGTGGTCCTACTGAAGCTGTGATCCGATTGGTCCTCTCTGCTCTGGTGGGCGTGGCTACTGTCATTATTGTGGTTTATGAGATCAGATCCAGAAGAGCTGAACGAGATCAAGCACATATTCACACATCAGGTACATTACTGATGATGTCATTTCTCACAAACTGATAATGCATATATAAATATCTGTGAGATTTATTAATTTATGGCTTTTTATGTTCATCTTTTTCAGGAAATATTGAAATCTAAAGCAGAATGCTGAACTTTAAAGGTTCTTCAAGTGTGTTTTTGTTCTTCTAGTGTTTTTTTCATAATAAATATTGATGATAATTTGAGTTTGTGCTCTCTTTCAATGTCAGATTTTAACAGTGTCACTTTATTGTTTATATTTCTCTCAGATACAAAAAAAAAAAAAAAATGAATAGAGACACACAGATCTCTTTACTACTGCTGTATATTTGTCATATGTATTTTCTTGCCTTTATCAATAAAGTTTCTCACTCTGAGGTTCAAGAGTCTCTCATGATTTATTCTGAGGAATACAAACTTTTTGTATATTTTAAATATTTCAGCAGTGTACCGTATACAGCTTTATTTCTACTTTTTTCACAGGTGCTTCTTATAGCCTATCTTTAAAAAAATGTTTTTATTATTTTATTTAATATTACCAATTACTTATTATTATTATTATTATTATTATTGCAATATATTCCGGTATAAACAAAATATACAGCTAAAATATTAATTTTTAAAAAGGTTTTTTTAATTGTATTAACTCATAAAACTAACTCTGTTACATGTTCTAGTTGCAGATTTACTGCAAGAAAAATGTGTAAAGTTCGTGTTACAGATCACATGCAGCATCACATAATTTTTCCTTGCTTTTAGGTTTTTACATTTGGATATTGTTTATAAATATATTTTAATATCAATTTTAAATTGTTCAAAATGTGGCTTTTTCATTCCATTTGACTTTATGAATGTAGTAACAGACAATCATAATAATTAAATCAAATATAAACAAAAGATTTTTATGAAAAACATTTTAGTATAATATCAACTTCTTCAAAGTTAACAGCAATCATTGCTTTTCTTTGTAAGTAATTACTGAGTTCTCTCCAAAATATTTGGGTCTCACTGATATCCATTTCCTCCAACAGGGAATGATAAAGTCTTTAAATCTCTAGTGTGATTTGTCTCTGTGGTCTCGTCTGAGGAGCAACACCTCCATCTAGTGGCTCACCCTGAACTCACATGTTATCAGGAGTTATTTACTCAGAATCTGTAATGAGATCCAGTGATTGTGTCTGTTACTCAAGAAAGCCACTAGATGGCGCTGTGTTCAGTATTATGTGACGAATACTGTGAAACGAGTAATGAAGAATAAAACCACATGTTGAAGTGTTCAGAGAAAGGCCCTGTCCCAAATGGCACACTCCGGACTAGTGGACTTCCTCAGAGTCCACACTTTAGTGACGTCATGTAGTGCAGACCTATACGGCCCTTGGCTCGAGTCCACGAGGGAAATCACATTTTTGCGCTCTGACGTCTTATCTCCATGTCCACTACAAAGCCTAATTTTACAGTTCTGTATTTTGATATTATGCATATGCCACCTGGGCATTAGACAATAGATACATCATGCTTATTTAAATGATGTATACAGCTCTACATAATAATACATAAAGTTCCATTTGAACTAAGATAACAATTTTAACACATAATGAAAATGTGCATGAGTTTCAGATGAATTTACAGGTTTCAATATTCATACTGTGTTTACATATGACTCAGTAAAGCCCTGACATTCGGTTCTATTTATTTAATGAATCATAATGTGATTGTATTATTCAATGCACTATTATTATGTTTGAGACATCAACCACTGCTCGATGACCATAATGTTTGTATAAACTGCAGGTAACAACTGGTAAAATGTACATCTAGGTCATAAAAACTGTAATATTTTCTTCTCAGCCATGTTAACAATTGTCCATGAGCAAAATCTCCTCCCATCTGTTGTCTGATTGGCCTTTCGCTAGGATTCCTGGGTAGTTAAAGTGCGTGGAGCCTGCTTCTATGCGGGTTTCACGGAAGACTGCTTCAAGGGTACAAAGGGGGCGCTGCTGAGCACACTTCAGAGCTTTAAAATGCTGAATGGGACGTCCTACGGACTCGTAGACTCGGCGAGCATGCGCAATTTAAGTCCACGAGACCGAAAGTCCTCATGAAGTGCGCCATTTGGGACAGGGCCAAAATAAACAGACATGTTGAAACTGCACTGATATTTTCTGCAGTGGAGAGAACGCACCCCTGGGGGGCGCCAGTGCTGATTATGCAGGAGCTGGATGAGGATTTTGCCTGTCGGTCAGGAAGCTGGTGATCCACTGACAGATGGAGGCGGGCACAGGGAGCTGGGTTCATTTGGACTGGAGGATGTTTGGTATGATGGTGTTGAAGGCCGAGCTGAAAGGGATAGTTCGGCCAAAAATGATATTTAAGCCATGATTTACTCACCCTCAAGCCGTTCGAGATTCATATGTCAATCTTTTTTCAGACGAACACATTTTCAGTTATTTTAGAAAATGTCTTAGATCTTTCAGTGGTTATAATGTGAAGCAATGGGGTCCAGCTGATTCAAGTCGCAAAATGTACATGCATCCTTCACAAAAATAATCCATCCGGCTCCAGGGGGATAAACGAAGGCCTTCTGAGGGTAATCCGTGCGGTTTTGTCGTAAAAATATACATATCTAAAACTTTATAAACGAAAATAACTGGCTTCCGGTGGCGGTCGGTGCGCGTTCATGGAGATGGATGCTGGCTTATGACGTAGGACGTAGCGCAGGAAGCGTCGTGACGTAGAACGAGCGTGACAGCGCAGCCAGAGAGCAGAGCAAAACAAAACTCTACGTTCGCTCTACGTCACGACGTCATTCATCTCCATGAACGCGCGCCGACCGCCACCGGAAGCCAGTTATTTTCGTTTATAAAGTTTTAAATATGTATATTTTTACGACAAAATCGCACGGATTACCCTCAGAAGGCCTTCGTTTATCCCCCTGGAGCCGGATGGATTATTTTTGTGAAGGATGCATGCACATTTTGCGACTTGAATCAGCTGGACCCCATTGCTTCACATTATAACCACTGAAAGATCTAAGACATTTTCTAAAATAACTGAAAATGTGTTCGTCTGAAAAAAGATTGACATATGCATCTCGAACGGCTTGAGGGTGAGTAAATCATGGCTTAAATATCATTTTTGGGCGAACTATCCCTTGAAGTCCACATACAGGATCCTCACATAAGTCCCTGGTTTGTCCAGATGTTGTAGGATATAATGCAGTCCCAAGTTGACTGCATCATCCACAGACCTGATTGCTCGATAAGCAAACTATCCAGCAAGGGTCCAGTGAGGTCCTCCAGGTGGGCCAGCACCAGTCTTTCAGATGACTTCATGACCACAGATGTTAAGGCAACAGGTCAGTAGTCATTCAGTCCAGTGATTTTGGGTTTCTTTGGGACGGGGATGATGGTGGAGCGTTTGAAGCAGGAAGAAACTTCATACAGCTCTAGTGATCTGTTGAAGATCTGTGTGAAGATAGGGGCGAGCTGCAGGCAGCGTTTGCGTACGAAGGTACGTCTCAAAACTGATTTCAGACACTCTTCTGAGGCAGCGTAACAGTTTAATGATCTACAACACACTGTAAAAAAAAATCCCGTAAAAAAACGGTAAATCTCTGGCAGCAAAGTTTCCAGACGGGTTCTGTTAAATTACAGCAAATTACCATTTCACAAAATTACAGGCAAAAACCGTAAAAATACAGAATTGACTTTACGGTCAAAATTAATTAAATTACAGTACATTACTGTTAATAATGGCTTATTAAACCGTGGAAAAACAGATAAATTATGTCAAATTACATAAAAAGAACATTTAACTTTAAGGTTAAACTGTAAATTTAGGGTTTTATAAAGTTATTTTATAATAATGCTCTGTCTATCTACAGTAATTATCTTTTAATATATAGTTTTTCTGTGTAAAATAACTATGAAGTTATGTATAAAAATGTAATAAGTCCATAAATTCAAATACAAAGTTTGTATATTTACAGTTTTTATTTTTTTGCAGATCCAGTTTCACAACTTTGACCAATCTCTAATTAAGTACTTAATAATAGCAAATGTACAGTCAATTTCTGTTAAATTAACTAAAGGTACAAGTACGGAATACCTGCACATTTACAGTATTACTGAACATCAATATACGTGAATGATAGGAAATACAGGCTTAGTATATCATTTAGAACATGTAAAAATTTCCACATTAAAAGACTTTATATTTATATTAAGAGAACAATAGAAGCAACAAGTGCAGTGACAAGTCCCAGTTAGTGTAGCACAGTGCACAATTTTTTTTTTTTTATTAAAACAAAGATTTAGTATTATTGGGTCAAGTGTTTATGAAAAGATGGATCTTTAGCAGTTTCTTGAAAATGTGTTGAGTTGGGCAGGTCATCCCACCAGCAGGGAACAGTCCAGGGAAAGGTCAGTGAAAGTGATTTTGTGTCTCTTTGGGATGATGGCACCACAAGGCGCCGTTCACTTGCAGAACACAAGCTTCTGGAGACACATAGATCTGAAGCAGTGAGTTTAGGTCTTGCTGCAGCATCTGGATCAGTTGCAGAGGTTTGACTGATGCTGGAAGGCCTGCCAGGAGAGCATTACAATAGTCCAGTCTGGATAGAACAAGAGCTTAGACAAGGAGTTGTGTGGCTCCGATAGGAAGGGCCGGATCTTTCTGGTGTTGTATAAGGCAAATCAGCAGGATCACACAGCAAAGATGGTTTGGCTGAAACCATAAGCAGTTCTGTTTTGGCAAGGTTGAGTTGAAGGTGAAGGTCATTCATCCAGCAAGAATTGTCCATCAAGTAGGCTGAGATGCTGTAGCAACCATCAGATCCTCTGGCTGGAATGAAAAGTAGAGATATGTGTCATTAAGTGATTAGAAAACCCATGTTTCTAAATGACAGAACCTAGTTACAATACAAAAAAAAAAAAAAATAGATAGGTGGTATCTAACACACTTGTGGTCTTACTGTAGCAAAACCAAACCTTGTGCAGCTCCAGTGGCCTCACAAGGATCAAATGAATATTCACATGGGAAAATACAGTATAAAACAAATTAAATGTTATGCCACTTTTAGTGCAATCATATGGAATCAGATGACTCAGCCATAACAATATTTTAAATTACTTCTTCCCATACCTTGTTTGCCATGATCATTCTGCTTTCCACTTGACCTGAAATCACAAAAAAAAAAAAATAAAAAAAAAAAAATTAACAACTCAGTATTACATTTACACATGTCAGAATATGTTCCACTGGGACAATGCAAAACCTCAACTGACTATGATCTGGAAGCTGAGCAGGAAAGGCTAATAGTGAAGGTTTGAGCTGAGACACCTAGGGGTGTAAGTTAACTGTCTGTTCATCTGGATCAATGCAATTTTCATAACCAATGATCAAAAGTATCCTATGAAAAAGGCTACTATGATGAACCCAGTTCATCCAAAATGTAGATAAGTTCATTTCTTCATCAGAACACAAACATTCTATCAACTTTTATTTTATAAGCCGAATATATGCACATGTATGCATTCTATAGCTAACGTTAGGTGTTGGCAAGCAGATGCAGCCAGAATATGCAATTTCATGTTGTGTTCATATTCTAGTCTCATGTGCTTTCCTGTATCAAGTAAGTTACAGTATTTACTGAATTCGTTTTCTTAACAGTCTTGATAGCCACGTCAACCCTTACGAAAATTAACTATGGTTTAACCACAAAGAATCAAAAAAACAAACAAACATGGTAGGCCTATTTGTAGTATAACTGTGGTTATTAAAAATAGTAATAAAAATCCGCCAAAAACGTGGTTACTATAATTTTACTAACTTTATAATTAAAACCAAGGATATTTTTTAAGAGAAGAGTTTTCAGCTTCCAGGCAGTGTTTCAAAATGTCCCGCCATTTAAGAGTGATTTACTGACAGATACTATCGCGTATTAACGAAGATTTTATACACAATTAAACGGACTTTGATATGTATAACAAGTCTACGAAAGCTCGTTTTAGGTCTTTTGAGGTGTGGGTTCAACAGATCTTTCTTAAAACAGATGAAAAATGTAAAGACGCATGCTACATTTTTAGTGTTTTGCCCTCCAGCTCTCGCCAGTTAACTGAACATCATTTAAGTATGCTAACGTTAGCTTGAAAACTGTAAACTTAACACAAATGTAATATAAAATATCGTTCACATGTAACTAAGTATAATGAGACTCTTACCTCAGCCGGTGATCGGTTGGCATGATGTCCGCTGTGACGAACAAGGCTCACTGAAAAGGGCGTTATTTCCGAAGAATCCAAACGGACTGACTGAAAACAGCTCCTGCTCACGGCTGCTCTTGACGAATACGATTGCTTTGAACCACTGTTGATCTCACAATCCACTTCACGAGAGTAGACTGAATTCAAATCTCCCGCTTGCCCAAACTCGACTGATCAGCTACAGGCTACAGCTAACGTTAACCGTTGTGGGCGGGAGTCTTCTTCTTCTTCTTTTTTGTTTTTAACGGCGGTTGGCAACCAGCTTTTGGTGCATTACCGCCACCTTCTGCTCCGGAGTGTGAATCAGACAATAGGCTTACAATCTAGTTTCCACAAAAAAAAATAAAAATAAAAAAATAATAATAATAATTTAACTCCTAGACACAATCATTCATTACCCAACACACTTTCCCATATCCCTGTCTATCCTCCTAATCTATTAAACAAACCTGTTTCCCTTAAGAAAGTTAACAATATCCTAACCTGAGCTCTGTCACCTATGCTCAACACTCCTTCTAACGTTAATTCCTGAACCCCTAATTCCCTCAAATTATTCTCCATTATCACTCTCTGTTCCTCATACCTCCTACATCTTATAATTATGTGCTCTTGTGGGCGGGAGTAAACAGCGGAAATGAATTTGAACCTGCGTCATCGCGCGCGCGCGCGCACTCAAACACACACACACACACACACACACACACAAACACAAACACAAACACACAAAGCCCTGTATGTGAAGCAACGGAGATTTGGAAAAATATTCATGAAATATACATGAAATTATGGGAGAATAAGACAATGAAATAATGATCAAAATGAGTATAAAATAAAATGTGAAATAAAAAATAATTCAGGCCTACTGTAGTCTATGTAGGTTACTGTATGTACAAATCACTGTCTATGGTACAAATACTTTTATTTAACCTTAAAAAAACTCACTTTAGCCCCCACATGCTTAATAATCTGTAAGGAAAACATATTGAATAGATGCTGATTTCCGCAGTTATACCTTCTTTACTTTGTTTTCTAATTTCACAGAAAAAATCTGTAAAATATTACTTATAATTTCTGTAAAATTACACATAACTCTGTAAAAATACAGACAAGTTCCTTTTAAAAAACGTAAAATTGCTGTAAAACCAAAATACAAGCAATTACCTGTAAATTTAACAATGGACCTTTAAATTACAGCAAATGCCTTTTATTTTACAGATATTTGCTGTATAATGACAAAACAGTAAAATTCTGTAAAAAAATACAGACAATTACCTGTAAAATTACACTTTTTTTTTACAGTGCAGAATAGAGTGAGCTTTAGTGAAACTGAGAGAATATTTAATGACAACAGTAATTTCTCAAGAAATGACATCATAAGAGGAAATCGTTGATCAAAAATGTACATTTACACACAACCACCAGCCGCAACTATCAGACGCCATCTTTATTTTTCTAGCTCAACTGTCACAGAATGGAAAGCACAGGATTGTGGGATATTAAAGGCAGACAAGGATACATCTATCATACTCGAGTTCACATGCGTGATCATAGGTAACTAACTGCATGAACTCGACAATCGACTACTGTGGACTTCGACCGAAAACAGGAAATAAATACAGGTATGTGCACTGGCTGAATTATTATCATTTTTATTCATATCTTTCACATCTACTGCAGTCAGATTCACCGTGTTCACTCTTAAGGAATCACTCACAATGGCTGTGTTGTAATGACACATCAAGGATGTTAAGAGGCTAAAAGCAGGTTTAAAACTTGCCCCACTGAAGTCAACAGGGTGCAAATTTTAAAAAGAGGATAACACGGTGTAGGCAACACCGATTTTTGTCGTTGTTCTCTGTACTGACAGCACTCCAAATTTACCAAAAAATTAGCTCAATGTTAAAATTGACCGGAGTTCTCCTTTAATTGGGCATATTTATTTGACTATTATTCATATGAAGATATCAGAGAACACATTCATATTACACTCAGTTATGGCAGGCGATCTGTTCCTGCTCCAATAAACCATTAGAGAAACTCTGAAATCAGTCTGAGAGGAGAAACAATCGAGACATTTGATTAGAAATGAACAACAAACGTCCTGAAGAGAGTTACAGGAGAGAGCAGAGCCAAACACTCACAGGATCTCATGACAAGATCAAACTGTTGCTTTAAGATGTTTTTAACATGTTATTGGTCAGTTTATTTCTGTTGAAAATGTCACCATTGACTTACAGGAAGTTGAGGCCTACTGGAGCTCAAAGTGTCAATGATCAAAGTGTGAATTAATCAGCAGAAAAAGTGCTAGACGGCCACATGCATTAACACTGAATAAATAGGCAGATATTTTGACTGATTGTAGAGTTTCACTTCACTTTACTACAGAGCAGCTTCACATCAGTGCGTCTGTTTATTACTGAACCAGTTTTGAAGAGTTTGTCTTTTCATATTTGTGGACTGAAACCATTGAAGATGTTTCTCCCTGTTTTGCTCTGCTTGTGTTTCTGGCGTCTGGATGGTGAGTTTAAATGTGTTTTTATGGCTTCAGTTGTTTCTGTTCACTGTTTGTTTCTCTAAATGTTGGTTCTATAAAACACTGAAGCTCAAACAGCATTAGTTTCAGTGTGATGTGATTCTCGTCTGAAGTAAAAGTGTTTTCTGTGTTTGATGTTGTGTGGAGATCAGACAAACTTCAGTTCCAGCCGCGGGAATCAGAGTTTTATTCAATATGAGATGCAATGATTCATGCCATTTAACACCATTTTGCTTCTGTTGTGTCTGTTCTGTTGTATAGATGTTATTCAAATCTCAAACAGGTTTGACTTTTTCTGTTTGTTCTTCAGGAGTGTTTGCTGGTGATGAAGTGAAGTCAGTGTCAGTGATGGAGGGAGATTCTGTTACTCTAAACTCTGATCTTACTGAAATACAGACAGATGATCTGATTCAGTGGAGGTTTGGAAGTTACAGCACTCGTATAGCTAAACTCAATAGAAAGTTGAGTGAGATCTCTATATATGACGTTCTTGATGGGAGATTCAGAGACAGACTGAAGCTGGATCATCAAACTGGATCTCTGACCATCATGAACATCAGACCTGAACATGCTGGAGTTTATGAAGTTGAGATCATCAGCCGCAGCAGATCATCGACTCAACACAGATTCATTGTTACTGTCTATGGTGAGACACAATTACACAATAATAATTGTTTATTAAATATTTTTACACAATAATAATACTTTTTAATACAATTTTTTTTAATGAAATTATCTTAAACACTTACACAACAATGTACATCACATGTCTGTAACAACACATATAATGCCCAAAAACAATAACTTAGCAAACAAAACAAACAAACAAACAAACAAACAAACAAACAAACACTAGGGCTCATACATGAAAAGTGCAATAGCACAAACCGACATTGGATAATGCAGTACTTTTGGAGTCAGAGTTAACAATACATTGCAGTCAATAATAACCACATACAAGCAATAAAGTAGGGTTAATATAGTGCACATATTTTCATATTAATATAATACCTAATCAATTTCATTCCTCTATTATATTGCTAATAGTCCCATGTTCAATAAATAAAAATGGACTCAGACCCTCTTAAATTCGTCTTCTTTGCCCTTAAGAATATCGGTTCTCTTTTCCATTGCAGTGCATGAAGATATTTCTCTTAAGCCCGAGACACACTTAACAACTTTAAGGCCGATTATGAATGTACTTTGATACTTACGACTGATCAAACCGGGCCATCAGGACAGTTGTGTTTAGTCAGTGTTTAAAATCTTCAGTCGTTGGAAACACTCTGTAAGTGTGTGAAGTCAGTCGGAGAATGTTTCAGCTAGTTGTTAAGTGTGTCCCGGCATTAACTGAGTTATAGTAGGCCTTTCTGTCTTTTTTTCTTCTTCAATAGATGGCGATGAGCCATTTGCCATGTAGAATACACGTCTATCAATATTTGATTGTCCTTTTTAATATTCCAGTTATCTGGATAATAGCAAAAAATGAACCTTTACACCCTTTTTTTGCTCCCATTTTTCCTTATCTATCTTCAGTCCGAGGTCTTGTTCCCACATGGCTAATCTGGATGAAGATTACTCCTGAGAACCTAATAATAGCATATTCTATAAACTAGATATGTGTCCTCCACCTTCGCATGGTTTAGATATATATTTCTCCAGATTAATTCTGGCCCAGCAACACAAATAATTATTCATGAAGTTTACAAAACAAACAAACAAACAAACAAACAAACAAACAAACAAACCACTTACTCATTTAAACCTTGTATGGTGTTTGGGTCTGTAGGACCCGTTTTCATTTTTTATCAAAAGAAAAATGATATGATTAATTATTTTTTCAACCTCAGACTCATTGGCCTTGGCTCATTTTCTGTGAAGAACATATATCAGAACACATTTTCAATGACCACAAACTGTACACCCCCCCACACCCCATACACATTTATATTACATACAGGATCTTCGGGTCCACTGGACCCGGGGTTAATAAAAGTGTGTACATTTTCGGTCCTGTGTACCTTTACTCTGTCCTCCTCCTGTCAGGGCTTGTTGTTATTGTGTGTGTGTGTGTTCTTGTATATGGTTTATGAGGACACAAATGTGTATAATGACATGGGTATTACAACGTAAACATGGTTTAAGATGACATCTGTGTCCTCATAAACCAAACGGCTTAAAAAACATACTAAATTGTGTTTTTTGAAATTCAAAAAAGGCCAAAAGTTTTCTGTTATTGGTAGGTTTATGGGTAGGGTTAGTGTAGGGGGATAGATTATACAGTTTGTACATTTGTAAAACCATTACGCCTATAGAGTCCCCGTAAACCACATATCCGTGTGTGTGTGCGCGTGTGTGCGTGAGAGAGTGAGTGTGTGCGTGAATGTGAGAGTGTGTGAGTGCAGAAGTGAATATCATTTCTACCCGCACAAGGTTGCAATTCTTAAATGTGATCTAACAAAGGTAAAGGGAACATATTAAACATTTATATTCTGTTTATATTGCTTGTAATTGGGATGAAGTAAACATCTGTTGAGTATTTTAACATAAATTGTTTGATTATTGTGAGCGGAGGCTATTGCCACCTAAGGTATAGAATATGTTTTGTAAATGCTCCCAACTACAGGGTTTCCAAATAAATGGAAAGAACAAGCAGAGATGTGCACAATCTTTATTTGACACCCAAGAAGTAAAAGTATAATCACACAAAAATTGTAGGAAGAAATACACAAGTTACAAATACAACAACATTCACACAAAAGAAAAAGAATAAATCATAAAGTGGCTACTTGTAAAATCGGATCTTGGACAGTCAATATCAATATCAAAATCCTTTGGGATAAGTCACATTTGGGAAAGAGAAAGAAAAATGAAAACAAAAATATCCAAATAAATTAAATTCAAACCACCTCAATTCACACCTTCATGCAAATTTATAATCAAAAATCACAATACACACAATAAACAAACAAAGTATAAATGGATTAAATAAATCCTCCCAATCCCAGGAGCTAATAGCCCATGGTAGTTGTAAAGGAATTGACAGTAGATAAGTGCGAGGGTTAGGGTTAGGGTTAGGGTTATAACCACCCACAGTACTCAAGAACACAATTAAACCACCACCACCAAAAAAAAAAAAAAAAAAAGAGAAATATCAAATTAAAGAAAATACAATTAAATCAACCAATATAACAAATAAATAATTCAATACCCAATCATCTCAGCACACGCACACACTTCCATACACACAATCACCACCACAAACACGCGTTCACACCGAGCTCACTCAAATACGCGCTCGCCTCAACACACACTCGAATAAAGACTCGTTCACATAAAACGTGCTCGCACAAACCCACGCTCGCATCAACACACACACATAAAACCCCGCTCACACAACCGTGCGCTCGCACAAACACACGCTCGCATCAACACACACGTGCGCTTCTAAATCACGGTAGTCCGTGGTGGGACTTGAGCGCGCACCCTCGCCAGTCTTCACAGCACAGCACCACGGGTCGCAGTAACGAGCCGCCACACAGCAGCAAAACAACAGCGGGCAGATTTCTATAAAATAATTACTCAATTTGGTCAACCACGCATACACTATATCTAAAATTCAGGTCTACGACACTTAGTTAGGGATGGCTGACGCGAAACAGTCGTTCCGAAGCTTTGCGAGATCCCGAAGCGCAGATGTTTCAAAACACTGATCCGAAGCGTGATTCAAAACACCCATGTCACGTGACTATGGCCAAACGAAGCCTCTAATGGCGCTTTTCCACTACACAGTACCAGCTCGACTCGACTCGACCCTACAGGCCTGCTACTGACACTGCTGGGCCATCTAAGCAAGGTATGCATTGTTTGAAATATAATTATAATTGAAATATAATTACAAACTGTTGGGACACTTTTTAGAAAGTCCATAGGCCTGTGTCAACCTAAGCCCTACAACCTAACGTCCCAATCACAACTGCCAATCATGTTAAAAACAGCTTCACTGTGAATATAATATAATATGATTCATGTAATTTATACTTCATATATGCAGTCAGTTTAGGATTTGTTACTAACTGCTGTTTTCATTTTCATTCCGAGCCACAAATGTCAACATCAGACCCATCATCATCATCATCAACACAGGGCAGTTTATGGGAACTTTTTGATAATCGTATCCGTGAAACCCAGATGATACACAGTGCTACAGCTGATGCCATAGTGGAATTGAAAAAATACCTCAACGATACATTTTTGCCCAGAACTCATGATCCACTAACTTACTGGAAAGAGAGAGCAGTAATCTGTCCTCATTTGTATGTCCTTGCTAAAAAATATCTTTGCATGCCAGCAACAAGTGTCCCTTGTGAGAGGATTTTTTCAAAGGCTGGAGAAATTATCTGTAAAAAAAGAAGTAGGCTAAGTCCTTCCACAGCAGAGAAATTAATATTTTTGAATAAAAATCTATAAAAAAGTGAGACATTGTGGCTTGATTTCTTTTATTAATATTCATTTTTCATGACCAAAATAACATTCTGCACAGTGAGGAGCCTTCAGGTTACAAGCTTCACATATTAAAAAAATACAATAATAAAAAAACAACACATTTTTTAATGGCTCCTTGTCAAGGTTGTTTCAGATCAACACCTGCAAGTGACCACTAGGTGTCACCGTTGAGACGGGTGTCGGATTGATTCGAAGCCTCGACACAATATGGCACATTTGCTTCAACTGTTTCATTGTTTCAGGAAGCCTCGATCTGCCCATCACTACACTTAGTATGCGCTCAATGCTTGATGCATAATAGATTGCTCTTGCGACACAAAATAACGCAGCCTGCATACCATGCCGGAGGGAAAACGGAAGTAAAAGAGAAGTCTCTGCGTTTTTAAAAAGGCTGTGAGCTTAACTTCCGCCCAGCTCCATCCACCCACACGGAACGGTAAAACCCTAAAAGGGTCACCCCATTACATTATGTTGAATTAAAAACCCAAAAATGCAGCGGGTCCACGAGACTCACAAACACTGGCTGAATAACAAAAATATGAACACCACACAAGGGTTAAGATTGTGCATTTTTATATGACATGTTCTTCTCTGGCAGTGTAATCTTGTTAAATTTGACTATATAGTGTTTATTTATTGAGCCGATCTCTGTCTTCTGTTGTAGACACATTGACTCAGACTAAAGACTGTCTTTCTTTCTCTGCTATAACACCAGACCCACACATTTCTTCAGGTCCTGCTTCAGGTTCTGTTACTCTGACAGTGCTGGTCTCTGCTGCTGTTGGATCTCTGCTGATTGTGGCTGTAATTGGGATGTTTTGTAACAGTAAACACAGAGATGAAGGTAAAGTGAAACTACAGCTTGAACATCCTTAAAAACAATATTATTCATGTTTTGATTGAACGTGTATGTAATTACAGATCAGAATCATGATCAAACTGATGCAACTCTCTATAAACACTTTGGACAAATGAAGGTAAGTGTCTCTGTGTCATTTCCATGGGCGGCGCTAGCGAGGGGCACCCCCAAGAAAGACCAAAGCACCCCGATAGCACCCCCAAGAATCATTTCTGGAAGCAATTATATTCAGGCTGTATTCTATGGAAGCCCTGAACCGCATTTTGAAGAAAAAAGAAAAAGAAAACTTATCTTGTTATTTCGAGATATTAAATCGTTATTTCAACATAATATCTCATTATTTCGACATAAGAAGTCGTTATTTCAACATAAGTCGTTATTTCGACATAAGTCGTTATTTCGACACAATATCTCGTTATTTCGACATAATAAGGGGACATTCTAATCTGCATTAAGCGTTCTTATAATGGTTTTCTATGGGAGGAAAATGCTTAACGTGTAATTAAATGTTCATATTCTGGGCTCATCTGATTTTTTGTACATAGCATAGCCTACTTTGTTATGATTTTAGTATCATAATGATTAATAAATGCACGCACAATTATCCGTGAACTTGATTTGAACAAATGCCTTTCAACTTGTGTGTGCAAAATTCAGAATTAAATGAATGTGCAGCAATTTATACAAATAGAGAGTCTGTAAATAGTAACAAATAGTATAGGCCTACTATACTGTTGTAGCCATTAAAAAAAGCGCATTTAGTTTCATATTTGTTAAAATATTATAGTGTTATTTTTTTCCATCTATGCTGATTATGAAAAGTGAACAGCACGAGTAAGATAGGATGCGCAATATATCGAGAGACATGGAGTGGGTCAGACATGATTTTGACCACTTCATTAAGTTTTGTTTTGCCATTAAGCCTTTCTTTAAAGTGAATTTCGTTTTGGATAAATTGTATCTTAATTTTAATACATTTTTCATCAACCAATTGCCTGGATTGAAGAAGCAAATATAGCAGACAATATAATCATGGAGGCGCCTGCGGGGTCACTTGCATTGCACGTTAACTGAAGCGCATCTCATCCTAGCTGAAACTCATATGCCTCACAGACATGAGAAATACATCAAATACACAAAGCTTGAAATGTCTTTAAACTAAATAATTCAAAACGAAAAGAAATAGGCTACTCTCTGATTATGTAATCCATTATGTGCATTTCTCTCTATAGGCGCGTTCACTACGAATATGGCGATCGTCAACTTCATCTTTGCAGCGACACTGACACAGAAAACACTAGTTTATTAATAAAAATCAATGCACGCGTCACCGGATTTACAAATGCACATCTTGCTTGTTGCACGCACACATATTATGTCAAAATAACGAGATATTATGTTGAAATAACATTATTATTAATAATAAGTCTTTTAGAATATTTGATTGAATGCTGAATGTTGCGCTTGTTCAATTTAATAAAATTAAAACTTTAATTGTGATCATTAAAATAATTGAATATTAAATATTTAGCGGCCAAGTTTTGCTCATTTATTAATAGTATATATATATGCCTATAATTGCGCAGCTCCCCCTGTCAATTGTCTAGCACCCCCTCAGCACATGCATTAAAAAATCTCTAGCGCCGCCCCTGGTCATTTCTATCAGTTTAATTAACAAATAACCGCAGAGCATATAGCAATATTCCTGTTTAAAATGTGTATGATTTCATTCCGCAAACTTTACAACAAACTTGTTGAACATATATTTGGCAGTGTGCGATATAATATGTGTTGTTGTTGAACAAGTTTTATGGTTTCCAGAGTCTCTCTTGTTGGTTTTTATTTTTGGTACTGTTAATAAAGTTGCTCTTGTGTTCTAAAATTTCAGAATAAAATTTAAAAGACATAAACTCCTACATTATGAACAAACAGAAAACAATCAGTCAATGCAAAAAAAAAACAAAAAAAAAAACTGATTTGTATCTGAAAATACTCAATCTGCACATTTGAGTATTATAACAATGCTCAGGTCCAGTGCATTATCAATCCTGTCGTGGAAATTCTTAATACGAATATAACCTACTTAATCTGACTTCTTCGCCACGGACAATTTAAACAACTTCCAGTTGTAAAAAATAATAAATACAGTCTCTCGAGGTAATTCCCTGAATTACCTGAATACTTACTATACAATACTTCCCTGAAGTACGGTGACGGCGTCCCGTCAAGAAGCTACTATCACTACCTCAATCACATATGAGCACACAGGTCTTTAGCATCAATATACTCTCACCGTCCTTCTCAGGTGTACGCTGGTCCGACACAGGATCATTAATACTAACTCAGAGTATCACCGCCTCACCCCGAGGGCGGCTCTATAGTCTTCAACACTATCACTGTCTCTGCGATGGTCTTTTGAGCATAGAATCTTTAGTACTTCTATTCCTACCTCAATCACACATAGATGTTCTGTTGTTGTCTTTTGAGCGTAATCTATTTCTCAGGTGCGCAGCAAATACCTGACACGACTCCCAAGTTGCTCTTTGTAGAAATGGGGTCCTATTTTAACGATCTGAAACGCAAGTATCAAACGCGAAATGCAAGTAACTTTGTGGGCGAATCTTGGGCGCTGATGCTATTATACCGGCGGGATAAATGTCTCTTGCGCCCGACGCAAATGTAAAATGGGTTGGTCTGAAGTAGCTTCATTATTCATAGGTGTGGTTTGGGCATAACATGCAATAAATAAATAAATCAGAGCGTCATCTCACATTCCCTTTAAAAGCAGGCGCGCTTGTTCCATGGCGGATTGCTATTATAACGGCGGATTTGCCAGGTGCGCACCAGGAGCGGTTCACAGCGAGGAGACCGACGTTCTCGTCAGGGCCGTAAAACACAGAGAAGTGTCATTGTATGGGGATGGAGAAACCCACCCAAATTAGCTTCGGTTAAACAGGCGTATAATAATTTGGGTAAATGTGTAAGCTAGATTTATGCCTATTTTTTCACAGCTTCATGGACACAACAATGATTTCCCTCGTGTGTTAATATTTTTCCTTGTAATAATGTATGATTTGCAAAAATGAAAACTGCTGTGTCTGTGTGTAGATGAGAGAAGCAAAGTGTATGCGCGTTGTGCACACGCTACATTGTGGCCAAGCATGCGCCCTTAAAATTGCATCTGAACGCGCCACTAACTTTAGACTAGGTTTTCCTGGTCTGTGGCGGAATTGTTTTCTGGAACTGCAAAATAGCACCAGGGAACATTTGCACCAGAACACGCCTCCTTTTTGCGCTGAACCGCCCCCGGGAGCGCATGTTCATTCCCTAGTTTACCGGCGTGCGTCTGTGGAGGGAAAAGTCTGCTCTGCGTCGGGTGCAAAATAGGAATGATACATGCGTCGATGTACAAAGTCAATTGTGTTGGGTGCAAGATGAAGTTTTATTCACATCCGGGAGATCACTGGCCACAACAACCAAGTGAGTCTCCAGAACAAAAGATACATGTACATTTGTATCATACAGTTGAGTAAAAATCAATGTCACTCAAGTCTTCTTCACTGTGATTTGTTCTGGTGATTAGTTTAAAACGATCTAAGCTAATCATATTGTCACAGGGTGACTAATGAGAAATGAGCGGCAGGTGTTGAAGGGGAGGAGTTAGAGCAATGATTGGAAGCATGCTCCCCAAACTGGATTATAAAAGGACATTCTCAGGAGAGGAAAGGGCAGAGAGTGGGAGGGAGGTGAAGAAGCAAGATGGAGCGTTAACTGAGTGTTGATGATGGGGAGAAGTGCTTTTGTCATAGAGGAGAATGTGAACTAGAAGAAGTTAAGTGCCTTGCCTACGTTTAATGGTGATGTCTATCATTGTCAGTTCTTGTTGGGGTGCATCAAGCCGGTGATTTGAGATGTGAAACTAACTCCTGATTTCTTGAAGCTAGTGGTGTCTGTGGTACGCTTATTTCCCACATAGTTTGGAGATCTCAAAGTCAACTGTACGAAGGATCCCTGGGAAGATACGAGTGGAGGCTTAACTCACTGTGAGGTATTGTGGATTGCAATGTCTAGTGTGGAAACGAGCACGTGTGGAATGAAGTGTTTGGATGCATGCACAAGTGTGGGAAATTCTAAATTCTACTTCCACTAGTAATCTCATCTGTTGGCCTTGCTGATGTCAGGAGGTGTCGAGTGTTATTGATGACTTTTGTGTATTGAGTGTACACTGCACAAGAACCAGTTCACAACTGCTATTCAGAGATTCAGTCACCTTTCTACTGTTTCGGTTCATTCAAAGAGGATTTGCTGTGTGATCGATTACCACTGTTGTCCAGAAATCCAGTTATCCCCCTGCCATTCTGATTCATTCGAAGAGGATTTGCTGTGTATTCGCTTACCACTGCTGTCCAGAGATCCAGTCACCTCCCCGCCATTCTGGTTTATCCGAAGGGGATCTGCTGTGTGTTGCTTACCACTGCTGTCCAGAGATCCAGTCAGCTCCCCGCCATTTTGGTTTATCTGAAGAGGATTTGCTGTGTCTTCGCTTACCATTGCTGTCCAAAGATCCAGTCGCCACCCTGCTATTCTGGTTTATCCGAAGAGGATTTGCTGTGTGAATACTTACTACTGCCTGTCTCGAAGAGGAGTTACTGTGTGACGATCTACTCCAATCCGTTTCGAGGAAGAGTCCCGGTGCAGAGAGTCCTTTGCTGCTGACCTAGAGAGAAAAGAAGAGTACGTTAGTGACTCCCGGAGGCTTGGCTCTGAGTTTTAATTGCTTTTAATGTTCAATAAAACAAACTTATTTGTTTTTATCTTGTTGTCCTGACTCGTGGTGTCCTCTGGTGTAGCTCCTCGAGGTGGTACTTTTACTAAAGGTGGTCTGGTGCATACCCCTACCTGTGACAATATGACTTAGTTCTTCTGTGTTAAGAACATTTTTGGTAAGTGTATATATGGCCTTTGACCCTGAGCATCCTTAATCTGCATTTCTCTGTACATTTTAAATGTTGAAAATACCCATTACATAAAACATTTTTATAAATGTGATAAAACATCACAATCCTCAGAACTCTCATTTATAAATTTTCATTTATGTTTGTATCAAGTTTTTCTCCTTTTGTGTTTGTGTTACAGGAATCTGAGATGACGGAGGTGATTTACACATATTTCACCACAGAACAATCATCAAATGTCAATGTGATTCTGTTTCCTCGCAAATGATGATCTGATTACAACAACTGCATCTGTCTTTACAATTTATTACTGTTTCAAATATAATCTGATTTGTTTTGTCATTTTATATTTCCTCTAAGTGATATTTGAGTTTATTGTGATCCTGGATGATAAATACTGTAGATTACCAAATACCATTTTAAACATTTAGTATAACATGCTTTATCCTCCATATGTGTCTGCTTGTGTTGATCAATAAAGTTTTCTCTCTCTGAGGTTCAAGAGTCTCTCCATTGCTGTGTTTGAAATCACCCCCTATACCCTCATTCACTGTTCCCTACATTACTCCACTAATAGTCCACTTGAGGGAGTGAATGAAAACGAGTGAGTGAATTCAGACACTGAGTTTGCTGGAAGGGCTGAGCTTTTGCATAGTTTGTGCTTGCTGTTTAATAATTAATTGAAACGTAGTACTGGACCAGCACAGGTTCGAAAATGGATGGATGATTAATTCAGCTGCGGCACCATCTTCTCATTCAGCACGCGACTCTCACTGTGCATTATGGGTATTCTCTAGCCGTTGAGCGTACATCAGTTGTACACTGCGTTTAAAAACTTAAAGTCTCACTGAAGTGGCTTGGAACGCGCAGCTTTGTTTGATGAGTTGACGTAATTTCCACTGAAACAGGAGCTAAGGTGGGACATATTGAATGGCTACTCCCCCTTTTCAAATAGCCAATAGCGTTTAGTTTACCTCTCAGACTGCAACTCGTACTTGACAGCACCATGAAGCAAATCTTAGCGCTGGTGATACGCTGGATTCAATAGTAGAGGTGTGAATAAACTCTAGCCATTTCATTCTTAACCACCGTATAGTCGGAAAACGGAATAAAATATTATAAAAAATATTATTTATACATTTTGCTCCCTGACAGTCGCTTTGGCCATCGGTGTTTATAACATAGGGGGTGGAGAGCATTTGATTGGACATAAGATGTGATGAGAAACTGAAGTCTGCAATGAGAGACTGTAAGTTTTGAATGCTTATTTCTCCTAAATGCGGATTTTGTCATTGTTTTGGAGCACACCAGCTTATTCATAACCTTAAGGCTAACATATTCATACTAAAAGCTAAAAAACAGTTTTATTTCAAGGGGTTGACTTGCTGCCTCGCTGCCCTATAAGGCAATGACTCTGCAGGCAGCGTTTGCCCACAAAGGTACGTCTCAGAAATTATTTCAGACACTCTTCTGAGGCAGTGTAACAGTTTAATGATAACTGAGCGAGCTTTAGTGAAAACTAAGAGAATATTCAATGACTACAATAATAATTTCTCACTGGAAATGACATCATAAGTAGAAATTGTTGATCAAAAATTTACATTTACGGCCATGGGAAGTGGGGGTGCCGTGCTGGGGGTGCTGCAACATTTTTTTTTAAATGTAGGCCTATTAAAAATATTTTGCACAATTTATAAATTCCTTATGAATATTTTAGGAAATGATTTTGACACACGTAGGCTATTACGTGTATTTTGGATTTTAATTTCATTATTTTGAGGCCTAATCAACACAGGTTTGGAAGTTACGTTGTCAACGTCAGGCAGGCAGGCTAGTGGTCGCCGAGTAAAGAGGTTCCCCGCTCGTTCCATGCAGCATACATCCATCTGTGGCAGCAGCAGACTAGTACATTTACATAGTCTAATGACAGAAACGAGGAGGAAATATGGCACAGAAACGGATTTTGGATTTTTTTGGAAAACCACCAGTGAAGAACTCTAGTACAGCAACCATGACAACGGAGTCTGTCCGCCCTCCTCTGCCTGCAGTTGCACCGGCAGGCCCAGCCCCAGCACCCGCAACCCAACCTAGCGTGATTGGATTAGACGAGCCCTTCCAGCCAACATCCAGTTTCAAATTTCCTGCACGGCGTTGTGGTAATGAAACGTTCTCTCGTTCTGTGGCACCAGCTTGGTTTGCTAGATGGCAGTGGCTGCATTATGTGGAAGAGACTGATCATATTTTGTGTTTTGTTTGACTGAAAGCAGTTGGAAAAAAAGTCATAACTAGAGACAAATTTAAGAAAGACAGCCCCTTTGTGAATGCCGGCTTTTCAAATTGGCGTAAAGCCACTGAAAAATTTAACGAGCATGAGAGATCAGAGTTGCACAGCGAGTCAATACAAAAGTTGGCCGCTTTGGATGACGTCCCCATAGATGCTCGCTTATCCAGCGCTCATTTCAGAAAGCAGGCTACTGCCCGACACTGTCTGGAGCTTCTCTTCAGGACAGCCCGATTCCTTCGCAGCAAGGGAATTGCCTTCAGGGGCGACACGGCACGCGAAGGAATACTGTATGAATTAATACTGGAGCGCACCTATGATCTTCCTGAAGAAAGAAAGTAGATAGAAGGAAGAGGCAACTGGATGTCGGACACTATACAAAATGAAATAATTGAAAAGTTTGCTCATGCTATCCAGAGGGAAATTGTTGCCTGCTCATCGCACTGCCGATTTTATGGCCTCACAGCTGACGGTACAACTGACATTAGCACCACTGAGCAGTTCTCCTGCAGTCTGAAATATGTTGACAGCAGCTTGGAACCTCACACTGTGTTTTGGGGATTTTATAACGCCCGGGACAGCACTGGAGAAACTCTTTTCAGTTGCATCAAGTATATTTTTTTAAGACTAAACATCCCCATTGAACGCATCGCAGGTTTTTGTTTTGATGGAGCAGCTAATATGTTAGGGTGTTTTTCAGGCGTGAAAGCTCGGCTTAAAGAGTTAAACCCGCACTCACTTTATGTGCATTGCAGCAACCACTCACTGGATTTGATTCTTCAAGAAGCCGTGCGTGAAGTGAGTCTTGTGGCCGATACTTTGAACTTTGTTCAGGGTGTCTCATCTGTGATAAGAGAGTCATCAAAGCGAAAACAGCTCTACCAATCGTTTTTTGGCTGTGATGAGGTTGCTGTCAACATCTTAGGCCTTTGCCTGACAAGGTGGTGTATCCGTGACATGTCCATTAACCGCGTCACTGCAGCTTACCCCACTCTCCTGACTACACTGCACGAGCTTAAGGATGACAAGAGTGTCAGGGGGGACAGCAGAGCAAAGATCGGGGGACTCTACAAACAGGCTTTAAAAGGGAGAACATATTTCGGTCTTTTATGCTGCCATGCCCCGTTTGAGCCCTGTGAAGCAGTTGCCACAAGCCTACAGAGTGCCACAGCAAGTGCGCAAAGTGCACTGGAATGCACAGGTGTGCTGAGAGAACAAATAGCCACACTCCGGGATGATGCAGTTGTGGACGAGCTGATCCAAAAGGTTGAAACCTGCGAATCACAAACCTCCATGAAAATGCCAGACACCACCACCCCTAGAGTGAGCAAAACCCCAGCTCTAAGTGTGTCACAGTCCAAGATGTAGCATCATGTTTGACAAAGCTCCAGCCACAAACAAGAGCCATGTTTTCAGAGACAGAAAAACTGATCGAGTTTATTTTTTAGACAACAAGTGGGATCAGCTTTGACTAGCCAAGCAATTGTAAGTAGTACACTATAGTATTTTTGCAAGGTGGTGGGGATGGAGATGGAGAGTGTTATTTTGATCGTGTGTTCTTTGCGTAATGGATGTGGAGAACTGTTAAATAACATTTAAATAGTCAGAGATTATTTCCTTGTGGTGTGCGTAAAAGGATTTTGGAGCTAATATAGTTGCGTGTGACATAAACGTGCAGTGACTCAGGTTCATGCCAGCTGACCAAATCGAATGCATTGTTATAGCGTTATTGTGAAGTTTAATTAATATTATATGTTGTTATAATATTATTTGTTGTATCTAAATATGTTGTATGTATGTATATCTGGAGTTGTAACGAAAATAATTCCCCCTGGGATTATTAAAGTATTTCTGATTCTGCTTCTGATAATAGCGCATATATTCATCTGAGAACTGATGATGTCTGTGTGTTTCAGACCCTGGCTGTGTGCACTGAAGTGTATATGACAATAAAGTAGTGAATCTCAATGTATTTATTTTTAAAATGTATTTTAAATAGGCCTATAGGCTCATAGGTTTTTTCACAGCACCCCCTGTTCAAAATTACTTCCAGCGGCCCTGCAACCTGACGACCAGCCGCAACTTTCAGACGCCATCTTTATTTTTCTTGCTCAACTGTCACAGAATGGAAAGCACAGGATTGTGGGATATTAAAGGCAGAGAAGGATACATCTATGCTGCCTTCAAAAATCGATCAGATGAAGGTTTGTCAGGAGACAAGTTAGCTAACATTGCATTTGGACGTGCCTTGATGTCTTCCGACCTTGGATTGAGACCTTTGAAGGCATGAGATTATTTATTTTCATTTATTATTCAGATGTAGGCAGTGTAATTTATATATATATATATATATATATATGATCATAATAAAAGTCACAGAATGACTTTACAATGAATGACTCTGTCCACTTTTGTGGTCCTACTGAAGCTGTGATCTGATTTGTCCTCTCTGCTCTGGTGGGCGTGGCTACTGTCATCATTCTGGTTTATTACCAAGGGGGTAATCCAGCACCCGGAAAGCATACCAACCCCGGCGGCCGCCATTGACTAACAAGCCATCACCTGCTGTTAGCAATCCATTGACTCCCATTCATTTTGGAGTCACTTTGACAGCGAAGAACCTTACATCTGAGGCGTTTAAAGACTCTATTTGTCCATTATTTATTTCTAAAGAAACACGACAATTTATAAAAGGCTCCATTGCCTTGTACTGTATCTTACGTTATGGCCCCGTAGAAGCAGTTTTTGTAAAAATTGGCTAACGATTGCGTCATAACCACGCGACTCTCTGGAAATTACTGTATAGACAGGAGGAGAAGCTCGCAGTCAATCGGGGGGACGTGGAGGCATAAAGTCCGATAAAGTCAAGGGAGAAGCCCATAGAGAGTCATAAAGTTGCTCCTGCTCCTAGCTCATGGACAGCTCCTACTCACACTCTCCGTCTCTGCAAGTTTCGGAAGGGAATGATTCAGATTTCTCTTGGCACAGCTACTAGAAGACAGACGGGTTGCTCTCGTCACATCTACGTCGTCAAGCTCAGTTTGAGTCTGCGCAGTTCGTTCAGCCATTGGGAAGTGAGAGCTTCTAATTTGCTTCACTTTTCTCCGTCGAAGTCTATGGGCTTGCTGTGTCCATTTCTTTTACTGTCTATGTTTATTACATCAGATCCAGAAGAGAGAACAAGATTATTGATTTTTAATGTCTTTCTATAGAGATCTGAAGCTCCATCAGTGCTGTATAACGTCAGTGTGAGACTGAAGATTGTTAGTTTAAATCTCAACATTAAGATGTTTGATGTTCATCTCTCGTATCCTTTCTAGAACATTCTATTCTATTCTATTCTATTCTATTCTATTCTATATAATTTGAACATTTGATATGATTACAGCAGTATTTCCGGTTCCTGACACAGATATTCAACATCCTGGTGTGTTTGTATGAATTGAGCATATTTATTTGAATATTAATTATGAAGATATCAGAAAACACTTTCATACACAGTTATAGGCGATCTGTTCCTGCTCCATAAAACCATTAGAGAAACTCTGAAATCAGTCTGAGAGGAGAAACAATCGAGACATTTGATCAGAAATGAACAACAAACGTCCTGAAGAGAGTTACAGGAGAGAGCAGAGCCAAACACTCACAGGATCTCATGACAAGATCAAACTGTTGCTTTAAGATGTTTTTAACATATTATATGTGTCAGTTTATTTCTGTTGAAAGTCACACCATTGACTTACAGGAAGTTGAGGCCTACTGGAGCTCAAAGTGTCAAAGTGACAATGTTCAGAGTGTGAATTTATCAGCTAAGAAAGTGCTAGATGGTCACATGCATTAACACTGAATTAATAGGCAGTTATTTTAAGTGATTATAGAGTTTCACTTCACTTTACTACAGAGCAGCTTCACATCGGCACGTCTGTTTATTACTGAACCAGTTTTGAAGAGTTTGTCTTTTCATATTTGTGGACTGAAACCGATGAAGATGTTTTGGACTGTTTTGCTCTGCTTGTGTTTCTGGCGTCTGGATGGTGAGTATAAATGTGTTTTTATGACTTCAGTTGTTTCTACATCAGATTCACTGTTTGTTTCTCTAAATGTTGGTTCTATAAAACACTGAAGCTCAAACAGCATTAGTTTCAGTGTGACGTGATTCTCTTCTGAAGTAAAAGTGTCTTCTGAGTTTGATGTTGTGTGGAGATCAGACCAACTTCAGTTCCAGCCGCGGGAATTAGAGTTTTATTCAATATGAGATGCAATGATTCATGCCATTTTAACACCATTTTGCTTCTGTTGTGTCTGTTCTGTTGTATAGATGTTATTCAAATCTCAAACAGGTTCGACTTTTTCTGTTTGTTCTTCAGGAGTGTTTGCTGATGATGCAGTGAAGTCAGTGATGGAGGGAGATTCTGTTACTCTAAACTCTGATCTTACTGAAAAACAGACACATGATCTGATAACATGAACGTTTGTACCTAATAAATTACTCATAGCTAAACTCAATAGAGAGTTGAGTGAGATCTCTATATATGATGTTCCTGATGTGAAATTCAGAGACAGACTGAAGCTGGATCATCAAAAATGGATCTCTGACCATCACAAACATCAGAACCACAGACTCTGGACTTTATGAAGTGACCATCATCAGCAGCAGATCATCGACTCAACACAGATTCAGTGTTACTGTCCATGGTGAGACAATTACACAATAATAATTGTTTAATACATATTTTTACACAAATAATAATACTTTTTAATACCATTTTTTTTGAAGTTCTCTTAAACACTTACACAACAATGTACATCACATGTCTGAACAACACATATAATGCACAAAAACAATAACTTAGCAAACTAACAAACACTGGGGCTCATACACGAAAAGTGCAATAGCACAAACCAACATTGTATAATACTGTATGTACTTTTGGAGTCAGAGTTAACAATACATTGTGGTCAATAATAACCACATATAAGCAATAAAGTAGGGTAGTGCACATTAAAATATATTTTCATATTAATATAATACCTAATCGAGCATTTAATATCCCCATGTTCAATAAATAAAAATAGACTCAGACCCTCTTAAATTTGTCTTCTTTGCCCTTAAGAATATCGGTTCTCTTTTCCATTGCAATGCATGAAGATATTTATCTTAAGCCCGAGACACACTTAACGACTTTAAGGCCGATTATAAATGTAATTTGATACTTATGACTGATCAACTGAGTTAAATCATTACAAAAGTAACTTATTAAGTTACAAAAGTAATTAACATGTGCAGGTGTTTCACTCGTTACTGAAAAAAATAACGCCGTTAGTAGCCTAACGCCTTTTACGCCTAAATAAATGGTAATAAAAAATATACATACACATACACTCTTTGTAGTGCAAATTAAAATGATAAAACTCACACACCTTTAAAACTGGTAGACATACTGTATAGCCTACTTGAAGTATTTTCTTCCTCACAAAAGTAAACAGTTTAACAAAAAATGCTCTCAGTATAATACTGAACAAACTATATTATGCTCGGACAAACTCGTTCTCTCTCGCGCACTGTCGAGCGCGCTCTCGGACACACTCGGTCTCTCTCGCGCACTGTCAAGCGCGCTCTCGGACAAACTCGGTCTCTATCGCGCACTGTCGAGCGCGCTCTCGGACACACTCGGTCTCTCTCGCGCACTGTCGAGAGCGCTCACGGACAAACTCGGTCTCTCTCGCGCACTGTCCAGCGCGCTCTCGGACACACTCGGTCTCTCTCGCGCACTGTCGAGCGCGCTCGTAACGTTAATTAGTTTGATTACTCGTTACTGAAAAAATAAGGCCGTTAGTAACGACGTTTATTTATAACGCCGTTATTCCCATCACTGCTGATCAAACCGGGCTGAGTCAGAGACAGTCGCGTTCAGTCAGTGTTTGTAATCTTCAGTCGTTGGAAACACTCTGTAAGTGTGTGAAGTCGGTCGTAGAATGTTTCAGCTAGTTGTTAAGTGTGTCCCGGCATTAACCACTGAGTCATAGTAGGCCTTTCTGTCTTTTTTCTTCTTCAATAGATCAGGCATGAAAACAGGTCAGGGGTAAAAAAGATGAGAAGGATGTGGCAGCAATAAATCCAATCCAATCAACATATATATATATATGTAGGAGTTTCCTTTGGCCTGTAAGAGGAGGATCTTTTGGAGGTCGTAGGGGTCCTGGTGCTCAGTACCGCCCAGGGGAAAACAGGGTATGTTTCTATTGCCTAGATGCTGGCCATCTAATTGCAGATTGTGAGGCATGGAAGAAAAAAAATGCATCAGCTAAGCCTAAAGGTGTAGGTTTGGTACAAACTTTGGAAAAAGTTTGGTCATCCGATAAAGGTAAAGCACAATATGAACCGTTTATGTTACAAGGGTTGGTGGCATGTAGCCGTGAGGAAATACCTAAGCCAGTGTCTGTTTTACGAGATACGGGGGCCGCACAGAGTCTTATGCTGTCTGGCACTCTGCCGTTGTCACTTGAAACGTATACGGGTTCCGATGTTGTTTTGCGAGGAATAGGAATAGGCTGTGTAAAAGTTCCCCTACATAATAATAGTTATAATATTAATCCCATGATAGTAATAGCCATATATTGTAAAACAAATGCACTGAAAAACAAAGGAAACTTTCATAATTAGTTTTGTACTAATTTCTATACTTGAAAGAGTATATTTCTATACTTCACATTAAAGATGTGATTGGGCTAGCCCAGTGTCAATCAAGAAAAGAACCAATGGGCCGCTGATCTACGTGTTTCATGGGGTGTCAGAAAAAAAAAACTAACGCTGACTTTTTTTGGACCAATGCATTACACACTAATTACGCACTAAACCAGCGTCGCCAATTAAGCAAAATAAAACAAATGGGCCGCCGATGTACAAGTTTTATGGGTCGTTTTTTGGGACAAAAAACAAAACAAAAAAGTATGAGATGTATCGGCCCAAAAAGCACGTAGGCCCACTGGGAATCTCCCGGTAGTCCCAATGGCATTAGCCTAACGTTATGTGCCTGGACGTCACACAAAACAAAATCCTACCTGCAGCCTTTCACCATCCACTTATTTCGCTGCTGTCGCATCAATTGACATGCCATCTCCTTTCCCCTCTTTCTTTTTCTATTTTTAGCCCCCGACAGCTTTTTTGGGTTATCCATCTTTTTCGACGACAACTCACTAACTCGTTGCTGCTTGTCAGAGCTCACGGCGCCCGCGCCCGCTCGCGATATTATCCCGCCCTCTTCTATGTCAAAATAATGACATTGGCAACATCGCTGTCTGTATCTGACAGGACAGTTAACATTGTAAGCTAACTTACCTCAGGCTTGCTTTCCAACGTGCGGTTCTTTGTTCGGCAGTGTGTCCAGTTGTCAAACTCGCGGTGTAAAAGACTTTGAAAACAATTCTGCCCTACTCTGACTCGGATTGGCTGTTTCGGCATTAGGAATGATGATTGTTTTTTTTAAAGCTGCGAAGATTATGGTAACTATAGAGATATAGCGAGTAAATGCTGGTCACGGCCACGGCCTCAGCCACAGGCTACTGCTTAGGGTGCCGGTGCCCTCTATTGGTGAAGCTGAGTTTCACAGCAATAACACTTTTTCTAAAAATACATCACAACAGTATTATCATCAAATGTCACCGTAATTCTTATTATCAGAACTCCATTACCGAAATCAAAATTTAAAGGGGCAATATTTATCTGTCTCTTAAAGGGGCAATAAACACTCAGGGCTACAATAACACCGGACCCACACATTTCTTCACATCCTCCTTCAGGTTCTCCTTCACGTCCTCCTTCAGATCCTATATACTTAGTTTCTCTGATAGTGCCGATCATTGCTGCTGCTGCTGCTGGTTTTCTGCTGATTGTGGCTGTATTTGGGATGTTTTGTAACCGCAGGAAAGACAGAGATGAAGGTAAAGTGAAACTACAGCTTGAACATCTTTAAAAAACAATATTATTCATGTTTTGATTGAACGTGTGTGTAATTACAGATCAGAATCATGATCAAACTGATGCAACTCTCTATAAACACTTTACACAAATGAAGGTAAGTGTCTCTGTGTCATTTCAGTCAGTTTAATTAACAAATAACCGCAGAGCATATAGCAATATTCCTGTTTAAAGTGTGTATGATTTCATATCGCAAACTACTTTACAACAAACTTGTTGAACATATATTTGGCAGTGTGCAGTATAATATGTGTTGTTGTTGAACAAGTTTTATGGTTTCCAGAGTCTCTCTTGTTGGTTTTTATTTTTGGTACTGGTAATAAAGTTGCTCTTGTGTTCTAAAATTTCATAATAAAATTTAAAAGACAGAAATCCTACATTATGAACAATCACAAAACAATCAGTCAATGCAAACAACAACAACAACAAAAAAACTGATTTGTATCTGATAATACTCAATCTGTCATTTGAGTATTATAACAATGCTCAGGTCCAGTGCATTATCAACCCTGTCGTGGAATTTCTTAATACAAATACAACCTACTTAATCTGACTTCTTCGCCACAGACAATTTAAACAACTTCCAGTTGTTAAAAAATAATAAATACAGTCTCTCAAGGTAATTCCCTGAATTACCTGAATACTTACTATACAATACAATACTCCCTGACGTAAGGTGACGGCGTCCCGTCAAGAAGCTACTATCACTACCTCAATCACACACAAGCACACAGGTCTTTAGCATCAATATACTCTCACCGTCCTTCTCAGGTGTACGCTGATCATTAATACTAACTCAGAGTATCACAGCCTCACCCCGAGGGCGGCTCTATAGTCTTCAACACTATCACTGTCTCTGCTGTGGTCTTCTGAGCGTAGGAACATTAGTACTCTATTCCTCAGCTGCGCAACATATACCTGACACGACTCCCAAGTTGCTCTTTGCAGGAATGAAGTTTTAATCATGGCCGGGAGATCACTGGTCACAACAACCAAGTGAGTCTCCAGAACAAAAGATACATGTACATTTATATCATACAGTTGAGTAAAAATCAATGTCACTCAAGTCTTCTTCACTGTGATTTGTTCTGGTGATTAGTTTAAAATGATCTAAGCCAGTGGTTCCCAAACCTGTCCTGGAGGACCACCAACACTGCACGTTTTCTTTGTCTCCCTAATCAAACACACCTGATTCAGCTCATCAGCTCATTAACCCATGTGATAATGAGCTGATGAGTTGAATCAGGTGTGTTTGATACAAAACATGAAAACATGCAGTGTTGGTGGTCCTCCAGGGAACCACTGATCTAAGCTAATCAGGGCCGTGCACAGACCTTTTGAGGGGTATGTGTTGAAACTGAGAAAGGGCACCCCTCTCCCTTTTTTATTTCTTTTTTTATATTAAGATTATTTTGTAAGCCTACATAAAAGGAAAAAATGGTCACATCTTCATGACAAATTCAATAACACAAAATAATAGTCTAAAAAGCTTTAGATTTATTCACTATAGAGAGAGTGTAGAGGGACACTATGTGTCACTTTTGAGTAATTTATTGCCCCTCATAAAAAGGTTCCCACGCTAGCCCCTTCACTTCTGCCCACTTCCGCCCCTTCACTTCTGGAATGTACACCGTGGGAAAATTTTCCACGCTCCCCATGGTTCCCGCAACCAACCCTCTCCCCCCAAATAGTTCCCACGATAGCAGAGGTGGATTATGGGTGTTTTCTTGTCAAATGACGGTGATGACATCACTCATCGGGGAATCCCCCTCCCTCAATTTACAATCGTATCATTTAACACTCGTTGATTTTATTCTTTTATAAAAACTATTCCATAGGGAATATTTCACACATTTTACTCTAATTCAGATTATTTCTGTATCATTTAGATCTTTTTTAATTTCCTTTTATAAATGTTTTATTTCTTCTTGGTTTTTATTTTGTGATTATTTGTTTACCTTTCTATGTCAAGCACTTTGAATATCCATATGAAATGTGCTAAATAAATTTGTCATGCTTTCCATTGCCTGTATGTCACAGACGAAGTTATATTTAAAAGTTTAGACCAAAGAGTTTTAAGGCTATCTCCACTATCACACGAATCCCCCAAAACCCCGCACACACACACACACACACACACACACACACACACACACACATCCCTCACGTCGATGCCCCTCCCACACAGTGTTGTGCCAGTTCATACTTAAAAAGAACTAGCTCAAAGTTCAGTTCACACAGATGATAATGAACTAGTTCACGTTCATAGTTCTTTTTTTTTTTTTAAATGAACTAAGTTCACATATCTAAAAATGAACTAGTTCACGTTCATTTGTTAAATTCTTTTTAAGATAGGTCACTATCTTACTCAATAGAACCTCTTTACTAGTGCTTAATTTGTAAAGTGGGATGTCCCGGCGACTCAAAACGGGGGTTGGAGGTAACGGAACAAAAAAAATAAAAAAAAATAAAATAAATTACACTGCCTATGTAGCTTCTCTGCAGGGACAGCATGCTGAGTGGGTGCTAGATCATTGACGGGGAGCTGCGCAAAACTTGGTCACTAAATATTTAATATTCAGTTATGTTAATGATCACAATTCCTGCCAGAGTGAGCGCCGCTCTCGTTCACGTTCATTGTATGAAAAGTGATTCGTTCAGTTCAGCGTTCGGCGAAAATATGAACGCGTTCAGTGAACGTCGTTCATTGAACGCGTTCATGCACAACACTGCTCCCACAGCGTGACAGTCACATTAACTGTTTAAAAAGGAGCGCAAATACGACACGAGATACTTGTGGTTTTAATCAAGTAGAACACTATGGCTGCGTCAGATCCCCAAACTCCTGAAAGAAACATGGATGAAGCTATGGAGGATTTGACCTTAGCGCCGCGAAAAAAAAATTGGACCCTGTTTAACGCGATTTCTCCACGAGCCGGCGGAGCACAAGTGAAATACATTTCACTTGTCTGGAGGACGTGCGTGTACATATGATTTTGACAAAAACAATCGTGAAGACAGATTGGTTAATGGATAACTACAAGCGATTCACAACGAATACAACAGAGGATCCCGATTTGGTTTTTATGGAAAGGGATTGGATTTTATTTTATACAGGAGTATGGAGAGATTTGAAAGATGATGGAAGTGAACCGGTTTTCATAGCAGAATGGGCTGGATTAACCACGGGTACAAGATACCGACTTCTCGCGGATCATATCAATAAACACCCAGAGGATTACGTTTATGCAGTGATTTTGGAATGGATGTACATGAATGCTCGTGGCCTATTTCTGAGGCTGACCTGTGTGAATTCTTCCCACGGGCCCCTTCCCTACAAACACCCACCCCACCCCACCCCACCCCACACAACCCCACACCACCCCACACCACCCCACACCATCCCACTCCACCCCATCCCACCCCATCCCACCCCATCCCACCCCACTCCATCCCATCCCACCCCACTGCAAATTTGTCACTAGCCTACAATCAAACATCACACCCAGAACTTTTCTGAGGATTACACAGATTGGCTCTTTGGTGTTAAGACACACAATCGTAACATCATGCCATGAATTTGTTAGTCCTCTTACGACCATTTCAGTTTTGAGATTTGTTACACGTTTGGTATCCCGCGTACAGTCGTTATTCGAATCACACGCATCAGGCTCTGTGTATCTCTGTGAGATTATCAGTTTGGATATATAAGGAGGTGTAGCCGTCATGACGTCGTAAACAGTGGGTGTAACTGTTGTTTAGTGACATACACAAAATAACTGTGTATCTATGACTGTGCTGTGAAATGCACATCTTTAAGTGTAACAGTTTTATAGGTAACAGAAAAACAGCAATACTCATCTTTCATGTTGATGTTTCGTAGACATGCCAGAAAGATGTTCTAAAATAAATATGATTTGTTTAGTCTTAAACACTCATGTAGAATGACTGTCATTTAATTCTCTTTATGCTATATTTGTTCGTGTTTTTTCATAAATTCCTATATGAACATGTTTGACCACAATCGGAGACTATAGTTTTTGCAAACTGTGCAAAAACAAAAAAGAAAACTAGATGTAAACAGCATAATCAACTATATATAAAATGTCAATTACAAACATTCAAAACTGATCACAAGTGGCTTTTCTGTATTTGTTTTAAATGGCTCATGCTGTATTTACTTTCTAGTAAGTTGACCTCTAGAATTTACTTTTGTGCAATTGTATCTACAGGTTTTACCAGGGTGTGGAACTTCTCAACCTGTAATGTATAGGCCCTATACATCTCTCAGTGCAATAGTCAGATGTGATTCTGTTGTAATAGTTGATGTGAGGCGAACAGTGTCATCTACTATCTGAACAAGATGACTAAATCTAGTGGAGTAATGAAACCATCATTTGCAAACTTTTGTGTTTTTATTATAAACGGTGCTTTTCAACCCTCTTTTCTTAGCGATTTGGTCTTTTGAATCAAATGGATGTTTTTTGGAACACGTGTGATTCCCAAATAAAGATGATGTTTTAAAGTTAGTCCATAGGTTTTACAAGAGTGTGGTACTTTGCATCACTATGGTGTGACAAAATATGTTGGCGTGTAAAAATACACCCAAAGATTTAAGCACAACTATTTACACACACACACACACATATACTAAGTAGGAGAATATCTAACTGTATATTGTAGATTGTGAACATTCCATTACCCATTTATTTGGGGTCAGAGAACATCCTTAGCTCATATGTTTCTTTGATTTGTGCAGGATGTTGAAGTGTTAGTTAAAAAAAGGTATTAGTTAATAACAAACAAACAAACAACACCATGATATTAATATATAAAATATGGTATAATTACATGTTGAAGCATAGCCTACTCACAGTTTGAAAATGACTTCCATAATATGTTCTTTTAGTAAAGCTACATCTGGATCATCCCAACACATAGTTTTGCATTTGTGGGTGAGACCTCTCAAAGATTACACCAATATTAGCTTTCTTGAACATTGCATGTTTGCACTATGCCTGAAACTTGGTAATCAACATGCATTCCCTATATGTGGTTGTTAAACGCCTCAGGTAATTCATATGAAATGTAAGTTGGTCAAAAGAAAAAAGGATCGGATCATACATTCAAAAACTCTAAGTGAATACAATGTTTTGTCACAAACACATCTAAAGCGTCTTTACTCGTATGAGGAAACCTCTCGCAACATTACTAATCAATTAACCACAGAAATATTGCATGTCATCAGACTGTTTTAAAGAAATTAAAGCATGAATAAAGATGAATCTTTATTTAAAGAAGATAGAATTCTGCTTTTGCAACACACTAATAATGTATAAATGTTGGAAGTCGTTTGTGTCTTTGGTAATTTACTTCCAATCCATACTTTGAAGCATCATGATATTAGGTCTGTAAAAATAGAGAATAAAAAAGAAAGAACTATATGCCCAACTGAGAAAAACTGTATGTGTTTGAGATATTGAACATTATTTTTTTGGTTGTGTGACGTCACTATCCACCCCATGTCGCTCTAATCGCTCCAAACCAGTGTCGTTCGTTTGTGCTCGGCTTGTGCCGATTTGTGCCGATAAAATGAACATTGTATCTATATCACCTCCTTTAGAAATAACAAATATAATTCGGGGCAGTGACGTCACTCTCCACCCCCACCACACCAAACTGGTGTCGTTCGTGCTCGATTTGTGCCGGTTTGTGCCAAATATGATCCCCTCTTAAATAAGCTTTTAAGTACAGTTACGTAACTGTCCACCCCATATGGTCCAAATCGTTGCAAAACTGTGCCGATGTTACGATGAACATTGTTTCTTTTTCCCCTCCTTACGCCGCCTTCACACTGGCAGTTGAAATCAGCTCCGATACGGCTTCGAAACGACCGGAAGTCATTCATTTCCTATGGAGATTCGCAGACCGCATGCGAATTGGTCCGAACCGGGTCCGAACGAGTGTGGTGTGAAAAAAATGTCAGTGTCAGTTGGTCATCCGGATGCGTTCAAAAAATGTAACTCTTGCGAAAGGCTACGGACGGTTCCTATCCGACAATTCCAGCGGAAGTTAGCGTTGCTATGGTACCGATAAACAAACCTGAATTCTTAACTTTTAATAAAATAAATAATGATTTTATAACGATAAGTTGTCATGTAATTTTTTTTTCATTTCCATGATTTTCTAATGTTATTAGGGCAGTTAATACAATTAAATATACCTATATACCACTATATCACATTTAGCCGACCTGACATGTCAACGTCCTGGGCAACTTTCCTCCTCTCTCCATACTCCATGTGTCACGGTTCATAAATCCTTTGTCTCTTTCTTGTCTCGTGTTCTGTTGTTGTGTGTGTGTGTGTGTTCTGTGTACTGACTGTGTGGGCGTGCCGGATCATTAGCGCTCATCAGCAATCAAGTTCATCACTCCCGTCACCAGCTGCAGCTCATCTCATCACCCTTTATATGCTCACCACTTTCTCATCTCCTTTGTCAGATCGTTGTGTTGTAAAGTTTTCTTTCTTCAAAGCAGAAACCAGGAGACGTTGGGATCACGTTCAAACAGAAGTATTCTTTATTGAGCGCGGCTGCGGATTCGTCCAACATAATCTAATGTACATACATTTACATTGTATCTTATAGGCTTTTTAGGAGGAGGGACTTTTGAAGGTGGAGACAAATTCAAACAAAGCATGTAAATGAGTATACAGGTTAAGCAACCGCCCCAGACCCCAGCGTGTTACCAGTATCAATTTAATCAGCATACCTATTCAAATGCTGATACTGGCCGGGAAACTCTGGTTCCACGGGCCATCCCAGAGCCCTTAAAGACAAACGGTGAAAGTCTAACCTAAAGCTAATCCAATCAGCATAAAACAGGTCTGGCAGAAACTGTTGGTACCATTCTCCTAACCTAACCTTAAAATGCTAAACTTCAATGTACTCAACTTTTACTGTTACAAACTAAATTAAACATTTAATAAAATTGTAATCCCACAGTTGTTTGTGGTATCCCGGTTGTGTTCCAGTCTGCGTCTTGAGTCCTGTGCCTTCCTTGTTCCTGTTCGTGTTCTGTGGATTCTGGATTATTTATCGTCGTTAGAGTTTCTCACCGCACTGCTGCACTTCCACTCACACCGGGTTTCATCTGACCATCGGGGTCCCTGCGCTACCAACCTGACGAACCTGAAATTATTCCTCTGCCATTCTTACTTCAATAAAGAGTTTTTTACTTGCATCTTGCTTCCACTTCTCATTCGTTACAGAACGATCTGACCCAAGCATGGAAGCAGCGAGTGACGCTACAACTTCATTGGAGGCATTTATGAATAAATGCATGCAAAGAATGGACACCCAGGAGAGGAATCTCAACGAGACAGCTCGCGCTGTTCAGGCTCTGGTGGCGCAGGTGTCCGGGCTCACCCAGAAGATCCAACAGCCCCAAGTTCCCGCTGCGCCGCCGATTCCCCCACCACCACCAGCGGACCCATCCCAGTCGGAGCCCCGCCTGCCTGTTCCTGAGGCTTATTCAGGTGAACCTAACTACTGTCGATCTTTTCTCACCAAGTGCTCGATGCACTTCGCTCTACAACCCAAGACATTTCACGACGAGCGAACCAAGGTCGCGTTTGTTTTGGCGCTTCTGACTGGGAGAGCGGCGCTTTGGGGAACGGCGGTGTGGGAAAATCAGGAAGAATGCTGCTCCTCGTTCCAGAGGCTCTCCGACGAAATGAGGCAAGTGTTCGACCGCGCCGTTGCTGGAAGAGAAGCTGCTAGAGTATTGGCGGATTTACGTCAAGGAGAAAGGTCCGTATCTGACTTCTCAATCGAGTTCCGAACTCTAGCAGCAGAGAGCCAATGGAACGAGGAGGCGCAGTGGGACATGTTCCTGCATGGGCTGGCTGACCGCGTCCAAAGATAAATCTACGCCATGGACCTTCCCACTAAGTTAAGTGATCTCATTGCTCTGGCTTTAAGAGTGGACGCACGTCTTTCTCGAGTTGACTGACGTCTTCAACCCAATCGATTTCCTGAAGGGATCTAAGGACAACGTTTCGGAGCGAGGGACGCGGTCAGCCCCGTCAACGATCACGAGCCCATGCAGGTGGGTCGAGCCCGGCTTTCCGGGAGGAGAAGGAGAGGCGGAGATCCCTGGGCCTTTGTATGTACTGTGGAGGAGCGGGACATTTTGCTTACAGCTGTCCGTTAAAAGGCCCAGCCCGGCAGTAAGTATGAGGCTACTGTCGGGTGGGATCTCCGCAGAGAAGACCTCATCCACATCTACTCTCCTTCCGGTAAGACTCCGATGGTCTACTCACCTCCACGACTGTCGAGCACTATTGGACTCAGGGGCTGAAGGTAATTTCATGTATCACACTTTTGCACGCAAGTTTCAAGTTCCCCTCAGACCCCTCACGCATCAGATTGCAGTTCACGCACTCAACGGTCAAGAACTCCCCACCATTTCACTGGCCACCGAAGACATAACACTCATCACATCAGGCAATCATGTCGAAACCATCTCCTTTTACATCCTGGACACTCCCCTTGCACCCATCGTCCTTGGTCACCCATGGCTCACCCGTCACAACCCAAGAGTGGACTGGCAGTCTAAGTCTGTGTCGGCGTGGAGCAATTTCTGTCATAAGTCTTGTCTGATGTCTGCCTGTCCGTCTGTTTCTGTCCCTGTGTTTCAGGAGGAGGCAGTGGATTTATCTAACGTGCCCGCGGAGTACCTGGACCTGAAGGAGGTGTTCAGTAAGTCTCGGGCTGCTTCTCTTCCTCCGCATCGTCCCTATGACTGTGCTATAGAGTTATTACCAGGTACGCCTCCGCCTAAGGGCAAGTTATATTCACTCTCTGTTCCGGAGAGAGAGGCCATGGAGAAATACATTTCTGATTCTCTAGCAACGGGGTTCATCCGCCCTTCCTCTTCTCCAGCGGGGGCGGGATTCTTTTTTGTGGGGAAGAAAGATGGATAGTTGCGACCTTGTATTGATTACCTGGGGTTGAACAACATCATGGTAAAGAATACTTATCCTTTGCCGTTGATGTCTTCAGCCTTCGAGAGGTTGCAGGGAGCATCTATCTTCACGAAATTGGATTTACGTAATGCTTATCATTTGGTCCGCATCAGGGAGGGGGATGAGTGGAAGACCGCTTTTAATACCCCCAGGGGGCACTTTGAATATTTGGTTATGCCTTTCGGCCTGTCCAACTCCCCAGCGGTCTTCCAGGCACTTGTCAATGACGTGTTACGAGACATGGTCGGTCAGTTCATATATGTTTACCTGGATGACATATTGATTTTTTCATCGTCTCTCCAGGAACACGTGCAACACGTCCGACAAGTGCTTCAGAGGTTGCTAGAGAATGGGCTTTTTGTCAAGGCGGAGAAATGCGCTTTTCATGCACAGTCTGTTCCTTTTCTAGGTTACATCATTTCGGTTGAGGGAATGCGCATGGATCCTGAGAAGATTAAGGCTGTGGTGGATTGGCCAAATCCAGATTCCCGTAAGGCCCTACTGAGGTTTCTGGGGTTCGCCAATTTTTACCGGCGGTTCATTCGTAACTTCAGCCAACTAGCCGCGCCTCTGACCGCCTTGACCTCCCCCAGAACAACATTCAGGTGGTCAGACGCAGCCTCGGCTGCGTTTGCCAAACTGAAGGGTTGCTTTGTTTCAGCCCCCATTCTGATAACCCCTGATACATCACGTCAGTTCGTGGTGGAGGTCGATGCGTCAGAGGTGGGGGTAGGTGCAGTGTTATCCCAGCGTTCTCCTTCAGACGACAAGATGCATCCTTGCGCGTTCTTTTCGCATCGTTTATCCCCTGCCGAGCGTAATTATGACATTGGCAACAGAGAGTTGTTGGCAGTCAAGTTAGCATTGGAGGAATGGCGCCACTGGTTAGAAGGGTCGGGGGTACCTTTTATCGTCTGGACCGATCACAAGAACTTAGAATACATTCGGACTGCTAAAAGATTGAACTCCAGGCAGGCTCGGTGGGCTCTTTTTTTCGGTCGTTTTGACTTTACTCTCTCGTACCGCCCGGGTTCCAAAAACATCAAACCCGATTCCTTATCGCGTATTTTTGACCGTTCCGAACGCCCGTCTACTTCCGAGTGCATTTTACCAGAGAATCTATTCATCTCTTCACTCACATGGGAGATCGAATCGAAGGTCAAGAAGGCCTTAGAAGGGGTAACGCCTCCGGCTCGTTGTCCACCGAATCGTTTATTCGTGCCTGAGGGTTTAAGGTCCAGCGTTATTCAGTGGGGTCATTGTTCCAATGTGGCATGTCATCCAGGAGTTCATCGCACTCAATTTTTAGTCAAGCAACGATTCTGGTGGCCTTGTATGGCTCGTGACGTTCACAGTTTTGTCTTGGCTTGCTCAGTTTGTGCCACGGGTAAGACTTCTAATCGACCTCCAGATGGGTTACTTCAACCGCTGCCGGTGCCTTCGAGACCCTGGTCCCATATCGCTCTAGATTTTATCACCACCCTCCCACCCTCCCAGGGTCACACGGTAGTTTTGACCGTGGTGGACCGGTTCTCGAAGGCGGCCTATTTCATTCCCTTGCCCAAATTACCCTCAGCCAAGGAGACAGCGTTGATTGTTGTTAACCACGTCTTTCGGCTACATGGCCTCCCGACAGACGTGGTTTCCGACAGAGGACCCCAATTTGTGTCCAAATTTTGGCGAGAGTTTTGTAAACTGCTGGGAGCGACTGTTAGTCTGTCCTCTGGGTTTCATCCCCAGAGCAATGGTCAAACTGAGCGAGCCAACCAGGATTTGGAGAGAACGTTGCGATGTTTAGTGTCCAAGAATCCTTCCTCTTGGAGTCAGCAACTGTCTATGGTGGAGTACGCCCACAACACGTTGCCAGTGTCATCCACGGGCCTATCACCATTTGAGTGTAGTGTAGGGTACCAGCCACCTATTTTTCCTAGTCTGGAATCCGAAGTCGCGGTCCCCTCCGCCCACGCCTTCGTCCAGAGGTGTCACCGCACTTGGACTAGAGCCCGTGAGACTCTACTCCAAGTGGGGGTGCGCACCAAGGCCAAAGCCGATCGCCACCGGCGGAGGCCTCCCGTATACGTCGTCGGTTCCAAAGTGTGGCTTTCTACCAAGGACATTCCTCTCCGCTCCGTCTCTAATAAGCTTGCACCCAAATTCATTGGCCCGTTCTCTGTCACTAAAATCATTAGTCCGGTGACAGTCCGCCTTAATCTTCCTCCAGTGTACAGGAGGATTCATCCCGTCTTTCATGTGTCCAAAATCAAGCCCGTTTTTTTTGCTCGCATTAATCCGCCAGCCCCGGTTCCTCCCCCGCCGCGACTCGTAGATGGGGAACCTACTTATTCGGTCAATCGTGTTCTGGACTCGAGGCGAAGGGGACGCGGATTTCAGTACTTGGTGGACTGGGAAGGTTACGGTCCGGAGGAGAGAAGTTGGGTACCAGCTACAGACATCCTGGATCACTCCCTTATCGATGATTACAATCGGCAGGTAAGGGAGTCTGGGAACGCCAGGAGGCGTTCCTAGGGAGGGGGGTACTGTCACGGTTCATAAATCCTTTGTCTCTTTCTTGTCTCGTGTTCTGTTGTTGTGTGTGTGTGTGTGTGTTCTGTGTACTGACTGTGTGGGCGTGCCGGATCATTAGCGCTCATCAGCAATCAAGTTCATCACTCCCGTCACCAGCTGCAGCTCATCTCATCACCCTTTATATGCTCACCACTTTCTCATCTCCTTTGTCAGATCGTTGTTTGTGGTATCCCGGTTGTGTTCCAGTCTGCGTCTTGAGTCCTGTGCCTTCCTTGTTCCTGTTTGTGTTCTGTGGATTCTGGATTATTTATCGTCGTTGGAGTTTCTCACCGCACTGCTGCACTTCCACTCACACCGGGTTTCATCTGACCATCGGGGTCCCTGCGCTACCAACCTGACGATCCTGAAATTATTCCTCTGCCATTCTTACTTCAATAAAGAGTTTTTTACTTGCATCTTGCTTCCACTTCTCATTCGTTACAGAATGTCTCTATAACCCTCATCAGAGAGATCACACAGAATTGTACATTCTGACACTGACAAAATCAACCGTTCTAATCTCTCCGCCATTTTTGTTCTACTCGCTTCCGAAGCTTCCGACGCTTTTCAACGGTGTAGTATGACGTCCGCTGGAGGCGTATTGCGTATTACGGAGCTGATTTCAACTGCCAGTGTGAAGGCGGCGTTAGAAATAACACATTGGATTTGGGACAGTGACATCATTCTCCACCCCATGCCGTCCAAATCGCCCCCAAACCGGTGCTTTTTGTTTGTGCTCGATTTGTGCTGTTTCGTGCCGTATAAAGAACCATCATGAATTATTCCATTCTTTAGACATCACAAAATCTTTTTTGATTAGTGACGTCACGCAAGCAAGCAAGCTGTCCATCCATCTCGTCTACAAACCTGTCTGGTTCGCTCGAACAATGCTGTCATTGTTCTTTTCTTTAGATATTGGAATGTTTTATTTTAGATTTGTGCTAGATATTGACATTTGGTCTTTATATAATCACCAATGCACAATGATAATGTACTGTCACTACTCTCCAGGCTGTAGGCTACGCGTGACTGATGCTTTCATTTTGTATTAAAATAAAATAAAATAACCAATATATATATATTTTTAGTGTAGTGTCTCAAGTTTTCTGAATACTTTTAACAGCTTACAGACATTTAAAGTCTTTCTGCCGTCTTTCATAACATCGCAGGCCTAGTTGTTATGTTTCTTTCAACGGCACAAACCGGCACAAGCCGAGCACAAACGAACGACACCGGTTTGGAGCGATTTGAACGACATGGGGTGGAGAGTGACATCACACAACCAAAAAATAATGTTCAATATCTCAAATACCAAACCAGCACAAACGAATGGCATAGTTTTGGAGATTATTTCATTTTAAAGGGGTGCCAACTTCACAGAGGTCAAGAACCTAGTCAAGACAGAGGGGGCGGAGTTATCAGATAGAAGGGGCGGAGTTATCAGGCTTACTGACAGTTTGAGGATTGAACAAGATTTACACAAGCTCTTTTTAAGGAACTTTCATTGGCTAAATATTTGTAAAACAGACAGACAGACATAAAGGGTGAACAATAGCACTGATTTATTGAAGAAGAAAAAAACACCACCACCAAAAAGAAAAGGGCACTTTGGAGTGTAAGGGTAAAAAAGGGCATGTGCTCTGAGTAGTACTTATGCTATACCATGTGTCAAAATGATTGATGACTTCCGGTCCCGCCCACAGATATGACATCTGGTCACCGCCCTTCCGGTTGTCCGTTGAGCTGTCCCGCCCTTTCTGGCGTTTATAGATATGGATATGGATTGTCCTATCGAGCGTTCGATCATGTGTTTTGACAGTTTTATCTACCGGTGTCTTTCCGGCACATGTTGTTATGGTTTGCCCTATTGTCCTAGCTAGTCGTAGATCATGTGGTTTTGACAGAAAGTTTTTGACCCTATTTGACCCTTTTTATCCGTAGATCATGTGGTTTTGACAGAAAGTTTGAAGACTGTGTCACACAAGCATTATCTCTTGTGCACACAAGCTGGGTGTATTTTCTGTGTTTGTGATAGACATCTGTTTTGACAGAAAGTTTGAATTTGTTGTCCAGTTCAGTTATGTGTGTGTGTGTGTGTGTCTGGGTATATGACATGATCCCCTCCACATTCCTGAGGTAGCAGCAAAAGTGAGAAAAAAGAGAGTTGGTCCCTAATCATGTTTTATATTTCACACAAATGATATACAATAATATCTTAGCAAAAAATCTACTGAAACCATTTAATTCAGTTTTAGAGAAACAAAAGAATAAAATGAATAAGGATTTTACTAAATACTAAAGCCTATCACAAAAAAAAAAAAAGAGTTGAAAACATACTGTTCTTTAAAAAGTATAAATGAAAAGATTATAAAATAATTTAACCAAGGTTGAAAACATACCGTTCTTTTAAAGTATAAATGAAAAGATTATAAAATAATATAACATAAATGTCAGTGTTTCTCTCTCTCTCCTCCTAGGTTTATTCAGCAATCAGAATGAGACAATAGGGCTAAATTTATTTCAAAGTTTAAATTATATCTTTATAAAATGTTGTTTTTATTTTATTTTTTTTAATTAAATTTAATACATTTATTAAAAGTCGTAATAATGTTTTTAAATTCAATACATTATTAAAAGTTGTAAAACAAAAACACTGTTTTTTCTGAATGCCTCTCCAGCCAGAGTAGTGTGCCTGTGTGTGTCTGTGTGTGTGTGTGTGTGTCTGTGTGTGTGTGTGTGTGTGTGTGTGTGCGTCCTCTGACATGACCCCCTCCACATTCCTGAGGTAACAGTGAAAGTGAGAAAAAGAGAGTTACCCTAATCATGTTTTATATTTCACACAAATAATATGCAATAATATCTTACTAAAATCTACTGAAACCATTTAATTCAGTTTTAGATAAACAAAAGAATAAAAAAATCATATTACATAAACATTCCGTTCTTTAGGCCTATAAGTGTATAAAATAAAATAGCTATCTTGCTAATTTAACTAAAGTTGAAAACCATTCAATTCTTTATAAAAGTATATAATTAAACGCTTATAAAATAAATATCTTATTGATCCAATTGTTTTTGATAAACAAAAGAATAAAAATCATATTACATAAAAAAGGGTATACATTAAAATGGTTATCTTGCTAATTTAACTAAAGTTGAAAAACATTCTGTTCTTTAAAAGTATATATATAAAAAAAATAAAAAATAAAAAAAAATCTACTGAAATTTCAGTTTTAGATAAAAATAAAATTCATCTAAGTCTGCTGACTGAAGATTTCATGAAGCACCAGACAAATGGTATGTTTGTGTGTGTGTGTGTGTGTGTGTGTGTGTGTGTGTGTGTGTGTGCGTGTGTGTGTGCATACGTGTGTCTGTGACAGGTTCCGGTAAATTAGCGTGCCGTCATCTTTCTGAATTTATTTCAAAACATAATCGTAAAAGTTTAAATATGATCTTTTAAAATTAAAAGACTGTTTAAATAAAATCTTTAAAGTTTGAATACATTCATATCTTCTATTTATCTTTTAGAAGATTACTGTAATGATTTTGTTTAATGGTGACCTAAAGTATAATTGTTATTAAACAATGTCTGTCTGTTCAAAAACTTTAGATTGTAGAAAAACTGTACTTTTTAGTCGTTTTAAATCTCATTTATATGAAAAGATTCAATCAGCATTTTTTTGTCCATGCGGGGTTTCAATTTTTATAGTGGGGGCTTTCCATAGCTATAATGAATTTTGTACCGTACACCTAAACACAGAAAACTACATTTGTACATTTTCAAAATGAAATAAATAAATAAATAAATAATTTAATATCATTTTGTGCACACACACGGTTCTAAAAAATAAACTAATCTCTATTTTAAATTAAATTATTATTAATAACATATGTTACTAAAATGTAAACAAAGTTTTAGCTAAATAAATATATAAGCAAAAACACCTTACAGCCCCAGATCCTTCAGAGATAAACCACAGTGTGATCTGAAGCTTCAGGAAACAGGGTATCAGACCAGATGAGTCTCGGGGGGACAATGTCACAGTAAATCTAGTCTGCTAACGCCTTTTACAGAGTACATCCAGAGTTTATACTAAATTCATTTAAAAGCATAATCATACAAGTTTAAATAAGGTATTTTAAAATTAAAAGAAATCTTTAAAGTTTTATTAAAATCATATCTTCTATTTATTTTCTTAGAAGATTACTGTAATGATTTTGTTTAACGGTAACCTAAAGTAGAATTTTTACTAAACAGCGTTTAGTTGTTGATTGTTGAAAAACTGTGCTTGGGCATCTTAGATCTTTTGTCCATACAACATGTTGTCAAAGTTTGTCACAATGTTTTGTTGTTGTGTTGTTTTTAAGAAATCCGAGGACTCCACATTGCTCTTATTTAGACTAAGTTGTATCATCTGCAAAATCACTGACGCGGCATAAGTAAAGTTGGTCTTGAGCGAATATTTAATTTTATCAGTCATAATTCAAAGTATAAGTATACGATCGTATAAGATCATTTTAACTTGTATTCCCCGAACTATCCTTAATCAGTATGGAATCACACAGGGTGAAACCCTTTACTGAGAATATACTATCGGTTATCTACTCAAAATATATGTAGAAGTGTAAAATCGGTGTTTAAAATCTGTCTGCTGGCCGCATGAATAGACTTTGGGGAGAGCTGATGATACTATCTATAGCAGGAAGCATGCCCTTTGACCTCCTCGATTGTGGAGGCTTGTTGTTTTTTTTGTTGTTTTTTTTTTGTTAAAGACCCAACTACAAGTTAGTTCTCCCAAAAGAATTTCTCCCATCTAGTGGTTCTCCCATCTACTCGCTTTTTCAAATGCGTGTTGCAACTGCGGTAGCCGTAATGTGTCAAGAAGCTATGACAACATGGCTTCCAATAGCGCTTCATTGAGTTTAACGATACATGTTTTTGTACTGTTATGGCAGCTATATAATGATTTACACAACCAAGCAATGAAAAAGCTTGTAATTTAGACCATACCTTTGACTTGCCTGTCGAGAAGAAATCAGACAACTTCCCTTTCAAAGTCTTTCTCCTTCATTAGATCTTTCCACATGGGGAAAAGCTATCCTGATATTTATTTACATACCGATAAATTAAATGTTAGCTTTTAGGCGATGAGGATTCCTTCTCCCGTGGCTCGGCATAAGTATGATCCTGCATTATAATGTACTGTGCAGTGCAGCCTTTCAAATTTGCCGGGGCAGTATCATTGCCTCCCATATGGTCTAGCGGTTAGGATTCCTGGCTTTCATCCAGGCTGCCCGGGTTCGACTCCCGGTATGGGAAGACAATTTTTTTTTTTACATTGTCAACAAAATTCAAGTTATTCAATAATCATTTTTAGTAATTCATAGTCTTAGAGGCCTACAAGTCTTAGAGGCCTACACGAACTGCAGAAACAAGCAGAAGATATGTAAAAACTCATAAATGCTGTTTCAGTACTGAATCATTTTCACAAATACAATTATATAGAATTCAGAAAATTTCACTATGGAATATTTACTTTATCTATCATAATTTCAATTTAGTACATCATCATTTAAACTTTTCATCTCATAATTATGACGCATAGTCATAATTGTAATTTCAACTTTTTGTTATAATTATTACTTAATTCAGAATTACAATTTTTGTCAATTACACCTTTTTAATGTAATACTTAAAACGTTTTTAAGGCATAATTTGGTTGTTGACTATAGTAGTGTTGATGATGAAACGTGTTGAGTTAGGCTAGCGCTTTTTGTCCCTCTCTGGTATTATAGTGTTTCAAGATGGCGGAACGACACGGAAGCCTCCTTGGACTTACCCGCCCCATGTAAATAAAGATAAGAAATGTTTCGCTTACGAGGATAAGTCAGATCATTGGCAGAGGTCATTTTACACCCATGAGGACATATTTTATGAATACAGACAATGATTTTAGCTAATAAAATACAATTTTTTCAACGAGCGAATCTACACATGAGAGGCCTTCAGAAGTCATAACTCCAGGGGTCAACGGCTTAGGCCCATTGGTTTCGGTATTTGTAAAAATCAAATACTGTATGACACTTTTCAAAGTTACAATAAAAAGACCTGTTGTGTTCTGACACAAGGCCATTAACTTGTTTTTATAAATGTATTTAGCTTATTTCTACAAATATCGACCTGAAAAATGAAAATCAGGAAAACAGAAAAAACAGTGTTTTAAAATACAACAAAACCATGATAATGTTTAGATGTGGATGATTAAGTTTTAGGCGTAGTGCAACCAGATTTCTCTAACATTGCGAGGTATCACGACACACAACGTTGTAAATAAACATTTTCAAAATGTAATTTAACCATATTTTATTAATATTATGTTAATTTAAAGTTTTTGTTATTAACTAATACCTACTAACACTTTAACACACAAAATTAAAGAGATCTCAGATCACAATCTACAGTTAGATATTCTCCTACTTAGTATCTTTGGGGTGTATTTTGTCACACCGTAGTGATGCAAAGTTCTACACTCTATGGACTAACACATAAATAAATATATATAACATACACAAAACATTTCTTAACTAAGCAACTGTTTCTTAAATTATCAGACACTCACCGCACTGATGTTAACATCACCATATATTGTGTTTTCTACCATGATTGTAGTAACTATTGTACCACCATTCTTCTGGGCAACTGTTAAGTTAAGCTGATTAGGGTTCTGAATTAATGGCTGTCCGAATGTTGTAGAAATATTATGCAGTCGTCGTTGTGGAAGGTTGTTAGGCTGTTGATTTGTCATGTTTCCAGAATGTGTTTGAACGCACAGCGTTTGAACGTCACCATCTGTTAAAAAATGAACAATTAAATACACAACCAAAAACCATGTAAACATTATAGTAAAGCTTATTGAAGATTGAGAAACATATTGACTACTAACAAAGTAAATTATACATCTTTTCCCACGTTTGATATTCTTTTTTCTGATTTTTTTCACTATGGACTTGATCCTTTTTAATGCTGTTTTCTCTCCATATTTATTCTGTAGTTCCTCTACTGTGTCTTCCAACCTCCCTGTTGTTCTTCTCCTGCTGTGTTAACCAAAGACAAACAGTTAGAAGAATAAAATGTATGTACAATAGCAAAAATAAAAGTTGGTCATTAGTTGTTAGGGTTAGATACACCTGTAGACACATTCACACACCCGTTCGCCTGTTTTCATTTAGCATACACCAGAGTTCAAACATTCACTTTTTCAAAGGGTCGAATGATTACGCGGTCAAAATTTCTCTTTTTAACATGAGAGTTAAAAAATGTACACGAGTCACGACGCATTGCATTATGCACCTGACCTGCCGGCTGATGAAGTATTTATTACATCAAGAAAACATGAATACAACACACTGCACTTGGATGAATACATTTATTAGATTTATTTAATAATATTACCAGTTCCATATTATCTTTATATAAGACATATAAAGACATCTTAAAAATAAGACAAAAAATGATTTTATTTTTTAAATTTGACTGCATTCTTTACTTTTTGATTTATGAATTATAACAGACTGATGGGAAAAACATTATTTTGCAGTTACTTTTTTAAAATTTGTTTTATTATTCAACTATCTCTTTCTTTTTGTTAGATTTTATTAGTTGTAATTTTATATATATAAACATTTAACTTTTAAAATAAAGGTTTTACAACAACATCACCATCTTCCGCTATATTTGGGCCTCCATGCTCATCTATTTACAGTATATGATATTGGTGAAGGGGGCCAGCATGAATATATATTTTTAGGGGGCCCCCGAATTCTCTACGGCCCCGTTCACATCGCATCGTAAGCGCATAATATCACCTGCTCAAGTACGTCTTGACGAGTTTCTTCTGTATTAAACAGCGAATCTTCTCAGTCAGATCGTCGCAAGATCTCAGGAATCCTCTCACACTGCTTGTGTTCACGAGCTCCATCGCTGCACTTTTGTGCGGCTGTGTGTGACTCTTAACGATTCAAACTACCATAAAGCGCACCAAAACAGCAGCGTGGAGATGTGACGTCATGTGTCGAGCGGGCGCTCGTAAAAAGCACATCTTTGCATTTCTTCTGAAACAACAATTTTTAACATCACTATCGCAACACTTATCGTATTGCCGGCTGGGATTGTAATGTTTTGTATGCCGTTTTCTTTACACTCACCCCGGATATCTGTTTCCTGCAGTTAGCTGTAATGTTAGTGAACTCTAGGTCTTCTCTTTGTTCATATACGACAGTATTCGCATGAATTGGCTTGATTTGATAAAATTATGTTTTAAACCATCATCTTCACTTGAGACATTTACATTATACCGTCCTAGTTTTTAAATAGCGCTAAAATTTATATTTTAACCCTTTATGCGGATATGCCGCACAAGGTTCTCTGTTCTCTGGTTCTGTGTTTTTAAAAATAAAGACAAGGATACCTCTTTCTATAAGCGACCCTTAAAATCTGTGCATACAACAAAACACGTGTAGGTGTACGATGATTTATCAGCAAATTACTTTTGTTTGAAGAAAAACTTAAATCAGCTGGTGCTTGATAACTATTGAAGTTATGATGCGATATTTATCACGTTTTAATTTTAACTCAATACTCTATGAACTTTAACATCTTGTTGGTCAAATTAACTTAAAGCCTGCGCATCCTAGCTACTTTCTAAATGTGTGTAACAGAACTTATGGTGAACAATTTAGCCATATGTTTTAAACGTGTAATTTCCGACCCAAAAACACAAGGATAGGATAATTGTCCCGCAAGGACTCAGGAGATTCCAGGAACATTCCAGGAAAATTTGAAAAAAATTTGAAAAGTTGAAAAATGGCGACGCAAAACCTGATGGAGAGCGACTCCCCGTCCAGTTCTGGCGATGTGGGGAGCAAGTATCATCCGGCGTGTGAGTGCGCCACGGGCAAAGACTGTCGTTTAAGAGATATGTTAGACAGTATGTTTAAAGATCATTTTAGAGGCCAAATGGTTGGCTTGATGCACAGGATTATCGACGCTGCGTGTGGTATGAAAAACAATTGTGCGCAGAATAGCAAACGTGTGACAAATCTCAAAAATGAAATGGATGTCGTAAGAGGATTGATAAAGTCATGGACTGATGTAACGCCCATGTTTTTTAACGGCAAAGAGCCGATCGGCGTGATCCTCAGAAAAGTTCTGGATGTGTTGAGTGCATGTAGTGACAAATTCGGAGTCACAGAGATACTCGCTATATGGACATTTGTAACGGATCTCTGTGTGCCACTGGTGTCAAAAAATGCAAAAACAGACGTTGGTGAAATAGTTGAAATTCTGGTCAACTATAGCCTAGAGAAAGACATGATCACCTGCAGAGATTTTCTATTCTGGTTAGACCATCTGTAAATGTCTTTCACTCAAATTTCTTCACTACTTCAATGTATGAAAGTATAATGTTGAAATAAAAATTTCTGGTTAAAAAAATGTCTGAGCTCATTAAAATAGAATACATAAAAATAATAATATTTAGAATAATAAAAAATACTACACAATTTAAAAGATTAAATATTTAAATATTTGTATTCCTGAGGCGGCAACCATTTCCAAGATGTGAATACCTGAAATTGTGTGGTGATTTTTCAAATGATACAACTAAATTGCCCGCTGTGTACAGAACAGAAAAAGGACATTTTGTGTTGTTGAACAAAATTTGATTTTGTTCTTAGCATCGGGTCCTGCATCATAGACGGTATTTAATCAGTTTAATAAGATTATGTGTTCGGACGACTAGACACTAGTCATGGGATGTCCAGCAGAGAGAAGGGTTTGAGTGGTCACAATTTTATGTCTTCATCCAGAGCCTTCATCAAAAGTGCCTTTTCCCCGCTTCGCAATGCAAATGTTGGACTATATGTCCACACCCGTAACATCGACCACCACGGCATCCGTTTCAGGCCAAACAGAGGAGCGGGTGGGTTACATGGATATGTCTCACCAGGATATGTCTCACCAGCGCCCTCCGGCTTGTCACAATCTTGGCATGCGTCGGGAACAGGAACGCCTTGACACCTTTAAGAAATGGACTCCTGCTGCATTATCTCCGGCCGAGCTTGCCAAAGCTGGTTTCTACTACCTTGGCCAGGGCGACAGAGTGGCTTGCTTCAGTTGTGGAGGCCAGCTTAGCAACTGGGAACCGGGAGATCGTGCAGTATCAGAACACCAGAGGCATTACCCCAACTGCCGTTTCGTTCGAGGTGACTGTGCAGATAATGTACCTTTATCTAGCCCTTTCAATGTATCGGCAATGCAACGGTGTGAAGAAAGGTTGCTCACATTTGTCTACTGGCCCTCAAGAATAACTGTTCGACCAGAACAATTGGCTAAGGCTGGTTTTTACTATGTTGGTCGTAATGTTGACGTGAAGTGCTTTTGTTGCGATGGTGTACTCGGATGTTGGGAGTCTGGTGATGATCCATGGGTAGAACATGCCAAGTGGTTTCCAAGATGTGAATACCTCTTGCAAGAAAAGGGCCAAGAGTTTGTTCATCAGATTCAAGCAAGATTGCCAAGACTATTTGAGCAGCTATTGACTAATGGAGACAGCGACTCAAGAGAATTTGTGAGAGAACAAGAGAACAATCCTGTGGTGAAGTCTGCTTTAGAGATGGAATTTGAGTGTGGCCCGACGCCCCAGACAAATGAAGCTGCATCCCCGAGTCAAGATCTTTCAGACTTGCCTATGGAGGAACAGTTAAAAAGACTTCAAGAGGAGCGCACATGCAAAGTTTGCATGGATAAGGAAGTGAACATTGTCTTCATCCCCTGTGGTCACCTAGTTGTGTGCAAAGAATGTGCACCTTCTCTGCGCAAGTGCCCCATATGTAGAGGATTGGTCAAAGGCGCTGTCCGTACTTTCCTATCCTAAAGTTTTCCTATCATTTGCATTTAACTTAATAAATAATAAAAACAAAGGAGAAGTTTATTATTTTCACTCAGTCCAGTAACAAAATTTGTTTAAACATTACACGTTTAAAACATATGGCTAAATTGTTCACCATAAGTTCTGTTACACACATTTAGAAAGTAGCTAGGATGCGCAGGCTTTAAGTTAATTTGACCAACAAGATGTTAAAGTTCATAGAGTATTGAGTTAAAATTAAAACGTGATAAATATCGCATCATAACTTCAATAGTTATCAAGCACCAGCTGATTTAAGTTTTTCTTCAAACAAAAGTAATTTGCTGATAAATCATCGTACACCTACACGTGTTTTGTTGTATGCACAGATTTTAAGGGTCGCTTATAGAAAGAGGTATCCTTGTCTTTATTTTTAAAAACACAGAACCAGAGAACAGAGAACCTTGTGCGGCATATCCGCATAAAGGGTTAAAATATAAATTTTAGCGCTATTTAAAAACTAGGACGGTATAATGTAAATGTCTCAAGTGAAGATGATGGTTTAAAACATAATTTTATCAAATCAAGCCAATTCATGCGAATACTGTCGTATATGAACAAAGAGAAGACCTAGAGTTCACTAACATTACAGCTAACTGCAGGAAACAGATATCCGGGGTGAGTGTAAAGAAAACGGCATACAAAACATTACAATCCCAGCCGGCAATACGATAAGTGTTGCGATAGTGATGTTAAAAATTGTTGTTTCAGAAGAAATGCAAAGATGTGCTTTTTACGAGCGCCCGCTCGACACATGACGTCACATCTCCACGCTGCTGTTTTGGTGCGCTTTATGGTAGTTTGAATCGTTAAGAGTCACACACAGCCGCACAAAAGTGCAGCGATGGAGCTCGTGAACACAAGCAGTGTGAGAGGATTCCTGAGATCTTGCGACGATCTGACTGAGAAGATTCGCTGTTTAATACAGAAGAAACTCGTCAAGACGTACTTGAGCAGGTGATATTATGCGCTTACGATGCGATGTGAACGGGGCCGTAGAGAATTCGGGGGCCCCCTAAAAATATATATTCATGCTGGCCCCCTTCACCAATATCATATACTGTAAATAGATGAGCATGGAGGCCCAAATATAGCGGAAGATGGTGATGTTGTTGTAAAACCTTTATTTTAAAAGTTAAATGTTTATATAGATAAAATTACAACTAATAAAATCTAACAAAAAGAAAGAGATAGTTGAATAATAAAACAAATTTTAAAAAAGTAACTGCAAAATAATGTTTTTCCCATCAGTCTGTTATAATTCATAAATCAAAAAGTAAAGAATGCAGTCAAATTTAAAAAATAAAATCATTTTTTGTCTTATTTTTAAGATGTCTTTATATGTCTTATATAAAGATAATATGGAACTGGTAATATTATTAAATAAATCTAATAAATGTATTCATCCAAGTGCAGTGTGTTGTATTCATGTTTTCTTGATGTAATAAATACTTCATCAGCCGGCAGGTCAGGTGCATAATGCAATGCGTCGTGACTCGTGTACATTTTTTAACTCTCATGTTAAAAAGAGAAATTTTGACCGCGTAATCATTCGACCCTTTGAAAAAGTGAATGTTTGAACTCTGGTGTATGCTAAATGAAAACAGGCGAACGGGTGTGTGAATGTGTCTACAGGTGTATCTAACCCTAACAACTAATGACCAACTTTTATTTTTGCTATTGTACATACATTTTATTCTTCTAACTGTTTGTCTTTGGTTAACACAGCAGGAGAAGAACAACAGGGAGGTTGGAAGACACAGTAGAGGAACTACAGAATAAATATGGAGAGAAAACAGCATTAAAAAGGATCAAGTCCATAGTGAAAAAAATCAGAAAAAAGAATATCAAACGTGGGAAAAGATGTATAATTTACTTTGTTAGTAGTCAATATGTTTCTCAATCTTCAATAAGCTTTACTATAATGTTTACATGGTTTTTGGTTGTGTATTTAATTGTTCATTTTTTAACAGATGGTGACGTTCAAACGCTGTGCGTTCAAACACATTCTGGAAACATGACAAATCAACAGCCTAACAACCTTCCACAACGACGACTGCATAATATTTCTACAACATTCGGACAGCCATTAATTCAGAACCCTAATCAGCTTAACTTAACAGTTGCCCAGAAGAATGGTGGTACAATAGTTACTACAATCATGGTAGAAAACACAATATATGGTGATGTTAACATCAGTGCGGTGAGTGTCTGATAATTTAAGAAACAGTTGCTTAGTTAAGAAATGTTTTGTGTATGTTATATATATTTATTTATGTGTTAGTCCATAGAGTGTAGAACTTTGCATCACTACGGTGTGACAAAATACACCCCAAAGATACTAAGTAGGAGAATATCTAACTGTAGATTGTGATCTGAGATCTCTTTAATTTTGTGTGTTAAAGTGTTAGTAGGTATTAGTTAATAACAAAAACTTTAAATTAACATAATATTAATAAAATATGGTTAAATTACATTTTGAAAATGTTTATTTACAACGTTGTGTGTCGTGATACCTCGCAATGTTAGAGAAATCTGGTTGCACTACGCCTAAAACTTAATCATCCACATCTAAACATTATCATGGTTTTGTTGTATTTTAAAACACTGTTTTTTCTGTTTTCCTGATTTTCATTTTTCAGGTCGATATTTGTAGAAATAAGCTAAATACATTTATAAAAACAAGTTAATGGCCTTGTGTCAGAACACAACAGGTCTTTTTATTGTAACTTTGAAAAGTGTCATACAGTATTTGATTTTTACAAATACCGAAACCAATGGGCCTAAGCCGTTGACCCCTGGAGTTATGACTTCTGAAGGCCTCTCATGTGTAGATTCGCTCGTTGAAAAAATTGTATTTTATTAGCTAAAATCATTGTCTGTATTCATAAAATATGTCCTCATGGGTGTAAAATGACCTCTGCCAATGATCTGACTTATCCTCGTAAGCGAAACATTTCTTATCTTTATTTACATGGGGCGGGTAAGTCCAAGGAGGCTTCCGTGTCGTTCCGCCATCTTGAAACACTATAATACCAGAGAGGGACAAAAAGCGCTAGCCTAACTCAACACGTTTCATCATCAACACTACTATAGTCAACAACCAAATTATGCCTTAAAAACGTTTTAAGTATTACATTAAAAAGGTGTAATTGACAAAAATTGTAATTCTGAATTAAGTAATAATTATAACAAAAAGTTGAAATTACAATTATGACTATGCGTCATAATTATGAGATGAAAAGTTTAAATGATGATGTACTAAATTGAAATTATGATAGATAAAGTAAATATTCCATAGTGAAATTTTCTGAATTCTATATAATTGTATTTGTGAAAATGATTCAGTACTGAAACAGCATTTATGAGTTTTTACATATCTTCTGCTTGTTTCTGCAGTTCGTGTAGGCCTCTAAGACTTGTAGGCCTCTAAGACTATGAATTACTAAAAATGATTATTGAATAACTTGAATTTTGTTGACAATGTAAAAAAAAAAATTGTCTTCCCATACCGGGAGTCGAACCCGGGCAGCCTGGATGAAAGCCAGGAATCCTAACCGCTAGACCATATGGGAGGCAATGATACTGCCCCGGCAAATTTGAAAGGCTGCACTGCACAGTACATTATAATGCAGGATCATACTTATGCCGAGCCACGGGAGAAGGAATCCTCATCGCCTAAAAGCTAACATTTAATTTATCGGTATGTAAATAAATATCAGGATAGCTTTTCCCCATGTGGAAAGATCTAATGAAGGAGAAAGACTTTGAAAGGGAAGTTGTCTGATTTCTTCTCGACAGGCAAGTCAAAGGTATGGTCTAAATTACAAGCTTTTTCATTGCTTGGTTGTGTAAATCATTATATAGCTGCCATAACAGTACAAAAACATGTATCGTTAAACTCAATGAAGCGCTATTGGAAGCCATGTTGTCATAGCTTCTTGACACATTACGGCTACCGCAGTTGCAACACGCATTTGAAAAAGCGAGTAGATGGGAGAACCACTAGATGGGAGAAATTCTTTTGGGAGAACTAACTTGTAGTTGGGTCTTTAACAAAAAAAAAACAACAAAAAAAACAACAAGCCTCCACAATCGAGGAGGTCAAAGGGCATGCTTCCTGCTATAGATAGTATCATCAGCTCTCCCCAAAGTCTATTCATGCGGCCAGCAGACAGATTTTAAACACCGATTTTACACTTCTACATATATTTTGAGTAGATAACCGATAGTATATTCTCAGTAAAGGGTTTCACCCTGTGTGATTCCATACTGATTAAGGATAGTTCGGGGAATACAAGTTAAAATGATCTTATACGATCGTATACTTATACTTTGAATTATGACTGATAAAATTAAATATTCGCTCAAGACCAACTTTACTTATGCCGCGTCAGTGATTTTGCAGATGATACAACTTAGTCTAAATAAGAGCAATGTGGAGTCCTCGGATTTCTTAAAAACAACACAACAACAAAACATTGTGACAAACTTTGACAACATGTTGTATGGACAAAAGATCTAAGATGCCCAAGCACAGTTTTTCAACAATCAACAACTAAACGCTGTTTAGTAAAAATTCTACTTTAGGTTACCGTTAAACAAAATCATTACAGTAATCTTCTAAGAAAATAAATAGAAGATATGATTTTAATAAAACTTTAAAGATTTCTTTTAATTTTAAAATACCTTATTTAAACTTGTATGATTATGCTTTTAAATGAATTTAGTATAAACTCTGGATGTACTCTGTAAAAGGCGTTAGCAGACTAGATTTACTGTGACATTGTCCCCCCGAGACTCATCTGGTCTGATACCCTGTTTCCTGAAGCTTCAGATCACACTGTGGTTTATCTCTGAAGGATCTGGGGCTGTAAGGTGTTTTTGTTTATATATTTATTTAGCTAAAACTTTGTTTACATTTTAGTAACATATGTTATTAATAATAATTTAATTTAAAATAGAGATTAGTTTATTTTTTAGAACCGTGTGTGTGCACAAAATGATATTAAATTATTTATTTATTTATTTATTTCATTTTGAAAATGTACAAATGTAGTTTTCTGTGTTTAGGTGTACGGTACAAAATTCATTATAGCTATGGAAAGCCCCCACTATAAAAATTGAAACCCCGCATGGACAAAAAAATGCTGATTGAATCTTTTCATATAAATGAGATTTAAAACGACTAAAAAGTACAGTTTTTCTACAATCTAAAGTTTTTGAACAGACAGACATTGTTTAATAACAATTATACTTTAGGTCACCATTAAACAAAATCATTACAGTAATCTTCTAAAAGATAAATAGAAGATATGAATGTATTCAAACTTTAAAGATTTTATTTAAACAGTCTTTTAATTTTAAAAGATCATATTTAAACTTTTACGATTATGTTTTGAAATAAATTCAGAAAGATGACGGCACGCTAATTTACCGGAACCTGTCACAGACACACGTATGCACACACACACGCACACACACACACACACACACACACACACACACACACACACACACAAACATACCATTTGTCTGGTGCTTCATGAAATCTTCAGTCAGCAGACTTAGATGAATTTTATTTTTATCTAAAACTGAAATTTCAGTAGATTTTTTTTTTTTTTTTTTTTTTTTTTATATATATACTTTTAAAGAACAGAATGTTTTTCAACTTTAGTTAAATTAGCAAGATAACCATTTTAATGTATACCCTTTTTTATGTAATATGATTTTTATTCTTTTGTTTATCAAAAACAATTGGATCAATAAGATATTTATTTTATAAGCGTTTAATTATATACTTTTATAAAGAATTGAATGGTTTTCAACTTTAGTTAAATTAGCAAGATAGCTATTTTATTTTATACACTTATAGGCCTAAAGAACGGAATGTTTATGTAATATGATTTTTTTATTCTTTTGTTTATCTAAAACTGAATTAAATGGTTTCAGTAGATTTTAGTAAGATATTATTGCATATTATTTGTGTGAAATATAAAACATGATTAGGGTAACTCTCTTTTTCTCACTTTCACTGTTACCTCAGGAATGTGGAGGGGGTCATGTCAGAGGACGCACACACACACACACACACACACACACACACACACACACAGACACACACACACACACACACAGACACACACAGGCACACTACTCTGGCTGGAGAGGCATTCAGAAAAAACAGTGTTTTTGTTTTACAACTTTTAATAATGTATTGAATTTAAAAACATTATTACGACTTTTAATAAATGTATTAAATTTAATTAAAAAAAATAAAATAAAAACAACATTTTATAAAGATATAATTTAAACTTTGAAATAAATTTAGCCCTATTGTCTCATTCTGATTGCTGAATAAACCTAGGAGGAGAGAGAGAGAAACACTGACATTTATGTTATATTATTTTATAATCTTTTCATTTATACTTTAAAAGAACGGTATGTTTTCAACCTTGGTTAAATTATTTTATAATCTTTTCATTTATACTTTTTAAAGAACAGTATGTTTTCAACTCTTTTCACTCTTTGCCCTACCTGTGCCCGTGCCTGAAGCTAATCATATGACTGTTAGTTCTTCTGTGTTAAGCACTTTTTTCTGAGCATCCTTAATCTGCATTTCTCTGTACATTTAATGTTGAAAATACCCATTACATTAAATATTTCTATCACAATCCTCAAAACTCATTTATAAATTTTCATTGATTATGTTTGTATCAAGTTTATTTTTCTCCTTTTGTGTTTGTGTTTGTGTTACAGGAATCTGAGATGACGGAGGTGATTTACACATATTTCACATTTTAATCAAAAATGATGATCTGATCACAACAACTGCATCTGTCTTATATCTGACATATAATCTGATTTGTTGTTTTGTCATTTATATTTCCTCTAAATGATCTTTGATGAGTTTATTGTGATCCTGGATGATAAATACTGTAGATTACCAAATACCATTTTAAATATTTAGTATAACATGCTTTATCCTCCATATGTGTCTGCTTGTGTTTATCAATAAAGTTTTCTCTCTCTGAGGTTCAAGAGTCTCTCCATTGCTGTGTTCGAAATCACCCCCTATACCCTCATTCACTGTTCCCTACATTACTCCACTAATAGACCACTTGAGGGAATGAATGAAAACGAGTGAGTGAATTCAGACACTGAGTTCACTGGAAGGGCTGAGCTTTTGCATAGTTTGTGCTTGCTGTTTAATAATTAACTCAAACGTAGCAAACTGGCAGCTCCAGTAGTAATGCAAAGATTTATCCTGAACTCTGCTATGGAAACTAGCATGTAAACTGTAATTAAACAATTGAATAATCAATTAAAAAAGAATTTATACCTGTATGATATTACACTGGACCAGCACGGGTTTGAAAACGAATGGATGGATTAATTCAGCTGCAGCACCATCTTCTCATTCAGCACGCGACTCTCACAGTGCATTATGGGTATTCTCTAGCCGTTGAGCGTCAGTTGTACACTGCGTTTAAAAACTTAAAGTCTCAATGAAGTGGCTTGGAATGCGCAGCTTTGTTTGATGCGTTGACGTAATTTCCACTGAAACAGGAGCTAAGGCGGGACATATTGAATGGCTCCTTCCCCCTTTTCAAATAGCCAATAGTGTTTAGTTTACCTCACAGACTGCAATTCGTACTTGACAGCACCATGAAAGCAGCGCTGATGAGATGCTGGATTAAATAGTAGAGGTGTGAATAAACTTTAGCCATTTAATTCTTAACCACTGTACAGTCGGAAAACGGAATAAAATATTATAAAAAATATTATTTATACATTTTGCTCCCTGACGGTCGCTTTGGCCATTGGTGTTTATAACATAGGGGGCGGAGCTTTAGATTCTAGAGAGCATTTGATTGGACAGAAGATGTGATGAGAAGCTGAAGTCTGCGGTGATGTCATACAAATGCGTCATCCGTTTTAGTGAGAGATTGTAAGTTTTGAATGCTTATATCTCCTAAATGCGAATTTTGTCATTGTTTTGGAGCACACCAGCTTATTCATAACCTTAAAGGAGCTGTATGTAAGAAATGTATTTCAATTAATCATAAAATGGCCCTGATATGTCACTAGACATTAAGAAATCAAGTTCATTTCAAATACTTATATCACTGACAACAGTAGTCCGGCCAGGATATTGTCATTTAAAAGTGATAGTTGCAGCCCTCAACTGATGTTGATGTTGTCATGTTGTGTTTTGGCCTGATGCCCCACCCTCCACCTATCTACCAATCACGAAGTCAGTTGTGTTTCAGCATCCGGGTTGCCAGCTCTGCTCTAGTTACCACAGCTGCAGCTACAAACGTGTCAGCCTACGTTCCTGCTGGATCCTGCAGCCTACCTGGCAACCTGAGTCAGGGGGGAGGGGGAGGGGATACACTGCTCTACAGTAATTTGAAAGTGATTGCAGTACCAGTTTTGGCCACAATCTTACATACAGTTCCTTTAAGGCTAACATATTCATACTGAAAGCTAAAAAACTTTCATTTTGATTTCAGGGGGCTGACTTGTTGCCTCGCTGCCCTGTCAGGCAATGACTCTGCATGCAGCGTTTGTGCACAAAGATACGTCTCAAAACTGATTTCAGACACTCTTCTGAGGCAGTGTACCAGTTTAATGATAACAGAGCGAGCTTTAGTGAAAACTAAGACAATATTTAATGACTGCAATAGTATTTCTCACTAGAAATGACATCATAAGTAGAAATTGTTGATCAAAAATGTACATTTACACACAACCTGACGAGCAGCCGCAACGTTCAGACGCCATCTTTATTTTTCTAGCTCAACTGTCACAGAATGGAAAGCACAGGATTGTGGGATATTAAAGTCAGAGAAGGATACATCTATGCTGCCTTCAAAAATCGATCAGATGAAGGTTTGTCAGGAGATGAGTGAGCTAACATTGCATTCGGACGTGCCTTGATGTCTTCCAACCTTGGAATGAGTCCGGCAGCATTTATCAGCTTTCGGACGCAGCCGTACACTCGTTATTGCGGTGCATTGTGGGATTGAATGAGTGCACTCAATAACGTCCACTATGGTGTCGGACACATGCAGCCCTTTCTCCCCTCACAGCATTGAAGTTCAGTCTCATCACTGTGTTTGTGTTGTCCTATGGGTCAAGAAGTGTCATTTGGTAGGGGATGATCTATTTCTAATCAAGCATACTGTCTGCGTTTCCACCGCGGTCTAAAGTACCGTGAAGATTAGGCAAATTATTCCGGTGACGTAGGACTGGACTGCATAATACTTTACAGTTCCCGCTGGATTTCATCCTCTAAATTTAAGCTTAATAAAGCCTGAACCTCGTAGTTGGTCCATCGGTTTAATTTTTTAAACTCTATTGTTGATTCGAATAGCGAACAACTGTTACTGCACGCACTGCAACAGATTTAAATAAATGGTGTTTGAAATAAAATGCTGCATGGATTCAACCAATCAAAATGTGGAATGAACTCAACCAATCAGCAAGTTCAGTGCCCAAGTCCCACCCCTGAAAGTTCCTGAACTTTGAAAAAGTACTTCCACGCAAGCAGGGATATCGGAGGGGGAAATATTTACCCGGAACTTCATTTAGACCCTGGTTCATGAGGTGGAAACACACCAAGTACCACCCCAAAGTCCCTAGTTCCCTGGGAAATTGTCTGTACTGTAAATTTAATCAGTATTTGTGTATTTATGACGGCATATTCATGCAAAATTTTAGTTTGACAGCATTACAAATAAATAAAATGTTTGATCAAGCCAATGTAAAAGAACTAGCGGCGATGAAAGATGACTGTGTCGTCGCTTCGCAACTCGTTCATTAAAACTGAACAGCCAATCAGACTGTTTTCTCACTGCATGAAAAGACTCAAATCCGGCAAAATACGGGCTTGGTAAACTCCTGTGTAATTTGATGTATGCCAGATGTATGTGGGAAAAGCTGATCAGAGTAACATGGGACAGTATATTTCCAGACAAACCCGGAAACCTCACATATCCGGTCATATACAGGAATCCGTGAAATTTCACGGACTTGAACTCTGCTGGGTGTGAGAGGACTGACGACTGTTAGGTGTGAAGACCTTTCATATGTTAATGACTGACACTTACACAGTGCTGGCTGTTCTCAGAGGGAGGACTTTAGGATTGAGAATTATCTCTGTATTACAATAGGCTACAGCAAACAAGCTTTTTGTACAGAAAAATAAATAAATTCTTAAGGCCCTGAAACACAAAACCGACGTCAAAGAACTAGCAACGATTAAAGCCGACTCTAGGGTTGGCTCACGTCGCCTGTGTCAGGGCCTTAAAACCACTGTATGAAAAAAAGTCTCTAAATCAAATATTTTTTAGAAAACCAGGACAAAATAAACACCCTGTCTGAACATATGTTCACAAAAACATCGGAATATTAAACAAGGAATTTAATGGAATAAATAAAGAAAAATGAACCAAACATTTCAGAATCTCAAATTTTATTGTGAAGTTTTACAAATTGCAGACAACAACATTTGTCACCTTTTTCGCCATTGGCTTTTTGCTTGCTTAGTTGGGGACATTTAATTTAATATTCAACAATATTATTGATCTGCCTGCGTTGACACTATTATATGAGATCTGAACTGAGCTGGACGATGACATCACGGTTTTCTCCAAAGTGGCTATATATATATATATATATATATATATACACACATTTAAATTGATTTATTTATACAACAAAAAGAATCACCACTGAACTGACTTAAGCTGTGAAGCTATTTTCTTCTGGAAACAAACTTTTTTGCATTATTTTCCTGTTATCTCTGTAAAGCTGCTTTGAAACAATCTGTATTGTAAAAAGCGCTGTATAAATAAAGGTGACTTGATATTTATTAAAAAGGAATTCAAATAAAAAGGAGTTAAATATTGAATATAAAAAAAGTCAGTTTAAAACACCCAAAAACGGATATGCTCAAAATAATATGTCCAGCTGCATCATATTTATTCACAAAATTAAATAGATACACTTGCAACGCATCATTGTTACGATGCAGAGCAGGAAGCAAGAAGCAGGATCCAAGTGCAGCAGTGTTTATTAAATAAACTAGAACTTTGACAGACTCAGATTTCGGAACAGAACAAAGAACATGCAACCTGCATTCTGGCTGAACCAGCATGACATGGAGAGCAGGCTCGGCAGGGCTGACGTGGAGCGCAGGCTCGGCAGGACTGGACGGGACCAGCGGCGAAGGCTCTGTGCTGGACGGACTCTGGAACAGGGACTGAGACCGGGACAGGCTGGGCAGGAGAGTCTTCTTGGCCACACGTGCTGACATCAGCGGGGAATCGGCCACGCTGGAAACCAGTCCCGGACGGCTATAGACCGATCTGGTGGCTGGCTTGATGATTGACGTGACGTGAAGAACAGGCTGAAGGGATACTGCGGGTTCACGGAGCTTGTCCTCCACGCCCACAGCAAACGACAAATCACTCAGGGAAAGGGCCAGGTCGATATACCTTTTTAGCGTCCAGCCGGTATAGACCTCTGGCATCATTTGGGCGATATCCTCGTCCAGATCGCTCCGGAACAGATCCATGAGCTGGACGTCATCTAGTGACGCTAAATGGCAGCAAGCCCAGAAGTCCTTCACATAACTTTCAATGGGCTGGCCATCTTGAAATAGAGCAGCAAGGAATCTCCTTAGGCCTGGTTGCTCACAACTGCTGGATCCATTTGTGGTGAGTTATTCTGTTACGATGCAGAGCAGGAAGCAAGAAGCAGGATCCAAGTGCAGCAGTGTTTTTATTAAATAAACTAGAACTTTGACATAGACTCAGATTTCGGAACAGAACAAAGAACATGCAACCTAACAACATCAATAACTCACAATGACTGAACTAAAACACAGGGCTTAAATACACAGACAACCAAGCTAAACAAGATAACAAGGAGGCGTGGTAAATAAGAAACACCTGGGAAGACTAATCAGCATAACAGGAGACAGCTAAACATGAAAAGACAGGGGAACACATGACAGACAAGAACAAAACACAAAACCCATACCGTGACAGTCATACCGAGGGCGTGGTGGTTTGAACACCGCTCTGAACATGGCGTTTTGAGGTTTGAAATCCACCACTCACAACAGAGGTGGTGACGTAATGGAAGTGCAACCAATAACGTTAGTGTATAGCTTCAAGCGCGTGAAAAATACTTTAAAATGCCAGCATTCTTACCGGAAGCAGTGCACAGAGAACGAATTTTATTTTTTGCGGTCGAGGTTTGGAAATATTTTTCTTCTATATACTTAATATGCCGTGTAGAAGGAACCTGAGCTTTTCTACTCCACTGAATAAAGGTGCGCATGCAGGCTCACTCGTCTCTCCAGCTTACTACTTTGATGGCTGCACAGGATGCACAGACTAATCTTCTCCGAGAGGCTCTCCAGCGTCTTGATGCTCTTGAGCTAAAGTATGAGCAGCACAGACTACATGAAGAACCTTACAACGCTTCGAAATGAATGAAAAGGGCACATAATGTGAGCATTGCGGTAAGTCCAGTTATTGTTATTGCTAACGTGGCTGTAAACCATAGTTCGATTAATTAGCCTGATATGTGTTTTGTCTCTTATGTTTACTGTGATGGCCAACTTATTCAAACTGAAAATTCAGTTTTGTGGTTCTTGCAGATTGTGAATCCACTTAAACGCATTTCAAACTTTACAGGAATCTGTAAGGTGCCTCCATAATTCAGAGAACAACCCACACAAATACGATCCACAAACCGGGTAAGACTGCGTATTGTATACTGTAAATATTAGTTTAATCTAACATTACTACTATATGGATTTGAAATACCAAAACTGAATTTCATTAATGATGCCTGCAACTTTTTCCCCCAGAATAAATTCATCACATAACCTGGCTGTGACCATCTCTTCGAAGAATTAAGGACAACTTTTACAGACTTTGATCCTGAATGTGTTAAAGGTAATCTTAAAGATGTTGTAATCATTTTAATGTCTTCTTGTTTTACTTAGTTTTATTAGTTTTATATGTATTTATGATTTATTTAGCAGGTTGCAAGACGCATTTTGAGACTTTGCGGAGGAAGTATTCTTTGGCTCAGCCTGAAAAGGCCCAGAAAAGAAACGCTATGAAGAACATTGCAAATAACCGTCAAAGAAAGAGACGTGTAAGTTAAGAAACTGGTTAAGCAGTTTTTTTTTCTCTCTTCAGAATGTAACTATCCTCCTCTCTGTGTTTTAGTGGTTAAATTACTGTCATGTTTTGCAGTTGCTGGAGACCAGGTCCAGGGTTGTACAAACCAACACAGAAAGGGAACTGTGGAAGACTGCAACAATAGAACTGATGTCTGATGAAGATGCTATTGTTGATGGAAGGCCAGTGTGGATGGTGAGGTCTCCACGAAACAGAACCACAGAGTTATCTGTTCTCTGCCAGGTACTACAAACCAGACTAGAGGCTGACCCACGCTACGTCACACCACCAGTGCATCATGGCAGATTGAAAAATGAAAAAAAAAAAAAAAAAAAAAAAAAAAAAAAAGAATATTTACATATATTTTATATACACTTTAATTTCTATATTTCATATTTATTGATCTCGTTTTATATTGTATACTTTGTATATTTGTTCCTTTTTTGATGTGCATGTTGCTTATCTCCACGTTTTGTATTTTATTCCTTTACACCTTTGTTCACATTTCTTTTTCCCCATTCATTTTAATGTATGTTTATAATGCTCTTTGGAATGTTCTTTTTTTATTTATTTATATTGTTTACTTGGAATATTTAAGCATATTTTATATACACTTTTTTTTTCTTCTATATTTCTTATACATTTATTGTTCTCATTTTATATTGTTTACTTTGTATATCCGTTTTTAGATGCTCTATAGTCTATTATATACACTGTGTACTTTATTCCTTTACATCTCCGTCCTTTGAATACATTTTGTTAACATTTATTTCATTTCTTTTTGCCCAATCATTTTAATGTATGTGTATAATGTTCTTTGGAATGTTCATGTTGTATTTGTTTTTGTTCCTTTACATTTTCATCCCTTCAAATATTTTGTTTTCTTGTTTTTGTTCCCCCATTCCTTTTTAATGCTTGTTTATAATCCTCTTTGGAATGTTTTATATACATTAATAAAAATGTCAGACTTTCTCATTGTTCTTTGTGTATCTTTTTTTTTTTTGTCTTTTTAAAAAAAAAAAAAAAAAATAAATAGCAAATTTATTTTAATGTATTAAAATTGGGGGAGGGGGGTTGGTGTATATATTTGAGCAATATCTGCATTAGGGTTGCGCGATATGCTCCATTTTCATATCGTCCTATCGTCAGCCTGTGAGATCGGCGATACACGATATTATCGTGAGGGGGGCGGGGCTTACTTATTTGATTATTAACTTGCTTATTTACTCATCAATTACTTCGTTTTAAATGAGAATCTTTTTCTATTTTGCTAGCAAAGGTGGAGTGTTTATTAATAGGCTAAATCAGGTTATTTCCTGGTATAGTGAGGTAAAAAAAAAAGATCCTAATCATTCTTGTATCTGACCATTCTTGTATATTTCAACATGTCAGCGGGAAATTTACGGACACACATTATCCTCTCATGCCGTTACAGATGCAGCATTTTGACTGTAGGCTGCTTCTGCACGAGATCATGAAAACACGTTTTAATTTATTGGGTCAAGAAAGAGTCGGAGTCTGCGATATGTCCTCCTCTGTCTGGATGCACTTCACTTATGCGCACCGCACTTCAATAAGCCCAAATAACGCGGGTTTTAAATGCCGGGAGAAATCAGAGGCAAACATCTAAAAGTCGATCGGTACTTACTTATGACTTGACTCTGATAAAGGAAAATGGGTTAATCCGTTTACATGACCACATGCATTGTCAGTTTATTCAGCATAATCGAGTTAATAATGTGCATGTAAACGCGCTCATTCCCTGAAAGTGAAAGCAGAAACGGACTGCGCTTTCGCTGCATTAACGGCGCGTTCTCTCAGAGACGACGGTGGATATAACGGTAGGCTACAGCATCTTAATTTACTGGCTTAATATTTCTCTTGTGGACTTACATTATTGACAGTGAAAAAAATAGAAGAATATTTCTTGTTAAACAAGTTTGAAGTTGCTTGTGATTTTCACAGGCAGAGTTCCACAGATGCTTCGTGTAACCTACTAAAGACTGTATTAGGCCTAGGCGGCCTATATAATTTTATTGATATTATTATTATAATTAATATTTTGTAATTGTACTGTTTTTAGTGTTTTTACTGTCATTAAATATTTTGTTAATGTGCTATGGAAACAAAATAGCCTACTGACGAACAACGATGCCGCGTCTTCATCTTGGCTCTGTATAAGAATGATGCGTCTGTTAAAACAAGCACTCTTGGCAATTTGTGAATCTGGATCACCTTGCAATTAAATTTCGTTGTGGGATGTAGTTTTTTTTAGTCTGTTTTAAAAATATTTTCTTTGAGGAGTCCTCATACGCGCGCGTCGGTGACGTCGCATGTGTGGTTAGTGTGATGTCGCAAGTGTGGTTATGTGGTGAATGCGTTATGAATTTAGGCAAGGCAAATATAATTGTAACTATACTAGCTTCATAATAATAATAATGATTTAATACATTAATAGGAAAACGAGCCAATTATCGTATTGATATCGTCAAAGGCATCTGCCATCGGCGATATCTCTGTCTATCGTCGATACACGATACTATCGTCTATCGGCACAACCCTAATCTGCATAGCTGGCCTTTAACCAATCAAATCACTATGCTTTAAGGCCTAGGGTGGGCTAAGTTTTAAAAGTAACCAATAAAGTCACTTTAATGGGTTTTCAATGTGTCCTGTCCTCCAATAGTGGTCTGGGTTTTGGAAGTGGTTTTAAAAGAACAACCAATCCAGTTTGAGATGAAGGACCAATAGGGGATGGAAGGCAAAAAGGTGCACACAGGTGTGAAAATGTCTCCTGAAAAAAACTTTAATGGGATTACTTGCCATGGCAACAAATGGCTGTAGCACGGAAGTATACGTCCACAACATACATCTGATTTGGTATCATTTCGGATGTATACAGATATATACGGACCCATGGAATTTGACCTATCCGGCCAGTATACTCCTGGATTCTTCCGAATTTCAACAGTGTATACAGGAGTAAACTGGTCCGGATACACCTCTTTTCATGCAGTGTCTCTTTTTGATTTAACATGCTCAATCGCCCCCACCCAAAAAAGCCAACAATTAGCCGCTGTTGCAATTTAGTGATTTTGTCGCTAGATTTAATGACTTTTCCACCCCTTTAGTGACTAAATCTATAGCAACTTCTTGGACAAACCTTATCTAGTTCCCGAGTATGATGTCATCTAGCAACATTTAGTGAGCAGTTTAATCTACTTTTCATTGAAAGCAGTTAGCAACAGAGCAACGAGGTCCGACTGGTGCCGATGGTCACTGGTGCCGATGAACACACTGCAAAAACAGGCCGGACGACGCTCAACAACAGCCTGATGTTGGTCGCTGGCCAACTGATGGCTTGTATCGAGACCTTTTACAATTAAAGGATAGAAACTGTCCACCCTGTTACAATGCAATGTGTTTGATAACAGGGTGGATGTTCCAAAAAAAAAAAAACATTTCTAGTACACATGCCTAAGCAAGATATTGAGGCACACATGAATATCATCTGTCTGAAATTCAGAGCTATAGTCTAATTTCAACGACTCTCTAAAGTGAGAGGAGACCTGCTATATAAATACAAGGTGGCTATCAAAGTGACCCGACGAGGGTGTTTTGGTCACCGCTTGGTGTTTCTGTCTATCTGGAGCTTATACAGAGCGGTGGCCTCAGTAGAACAACCCCCGAATAGGAGGAAGCCATCTCACACTAAACAGAGTTTATCTATTTGAAGCTCAGGTGAACTTCAAACAGATGAACTTCAGACAGATGAAGCCAACCTGTACACTACTGGGTGACCACAGATTGGCACTACCTTCTACATAAACCTGATGACTCTAAAACAAGAGGAAAGGGTATGGAAAAGGTATGCACAGCCTACCTATAAAGGAGAACTAATAAAGCAATCCTATAAATAACTTCCTATACAAACACACCCCTTAATACTTTCTAAACAGGGAACCGAGGTCTACTGTTTTAACAACCTTATTAATTAGACCTACAAAGCTCATCCAGCTGCTTGTAGAGCGGCAGTCTATACATTATTCTCAGAACGAAGGCCTACCACCTCAAAGCTCGAAAGGGCGCACTCACTACCAAGCCCGAAGCCAGACCTTTAGAAGTGTTCCATATTGAAGAAATAAATTATCATAGTTTAGAGTTTTATAGTTTTATCATAGTTTATCATAGTTTTTTACATCAGGCCTCAGGCCTGATGTAAAAAACACCTGGGGTGAAGAAGTGGGGGAAAGGAGAGGAGCGAGGAGCGAGGAGAGAGAGTGGTTGTTATTCACCCTCAGAGGAAGGGGATCCTTCACTGATGCTGGATCACCTCCCTCAAATCCTTCTTCTTCCTTGAGTCGCGCCTCCTCTGTGACCTACTCCTCGGGGAAGGAGGGACGGAAAATGCGACGCTGAACCTCTGGCCGGTCTCTGATCCCCTGGCTGTCTAGGCGTGGATTCGGACCGCAGTGGAATGCATGATTTAATTGCATGAGTGCACCTTCATCTCTCTCAACTTTTCCAACAACATCTCAATGGAGGTGCCGAAAATTTCAGATGGCGAAACCGGTGCATCGAGGAGAAAACCCTTTTCTTTCTCGCCAATGTCAGCCAGTTTCAACCACATATGTCTCTCTGTGACCTTCCGATCGCGGCAGCGGTTTGTTTGATGGCAGAAGAGCCAGATCTGTGGTGCGGCGCAGCTTGTCTACTGCGTCAGGGGAGAGACCCTGATCCAAATCCTTCAGCAGGCCGACCTGGTTTGCTTGTAACACAGACATCATGTGTAAAGCAGCCAAAGCCTGACACCACCGCCGCGTATTCCCTGCCATTCAAGAGAGATGTCATTTTGAGCGGCTTGGAAGGCAGCGCCGGAGCTTTCAGTGCCGAGATAGTTCGCGAATGTCCCGTCGATTGGTGGCATTGACACATACAAACATCAGCATAATTTGCTCACTGTTAGCGATGGATGCGTGCTGAATACGGGTTCTTCCATGCCTTCTTGATCTCAGTGTGTAGATCAGGAAGGAATGGAAGGCTCACGGGAGCTGGGGAATTATGGTCAGAAAGAAACCGTTCGTCAAGCCTGACACTAGCGGTTTCTTCCCTCACGCGCTCTCACGGCATCTGAAGCATCTGAAGCCTCGCTCCATAACACCCATCAGCTCTGCATACGCAGACGCAGGGTTCAGCACGAGCGGGACCTGAACCACTGGGTCATGGTCCAGATGCCTGTTCCTCTTCCCTCGCCAGACGAGAGTGAAACGTTGCCATCACGTTGCCATCATGTGGTGTATGCGCCGATCGCCAAGAGAAAATGATTAAACTTCAAGAACCAGACCAGCAGTGTGATCGCTTTCACAGGAACTGCTGTAGTTTCTCTCAGCTCTTTAGTTTTGTATTTAATATTCAATACTTTATCGTTGAAGAGTGATATTCAGTGATGGACTAATGAAACTAATCAGGCTCACTGAGGTGTTATTATTGTGTGTTTAAAGGGCTTTCTTTCCATTCCTGCTCATATGAAGACTCAGACTAGTTTTAACAAAACAGAATTTACTGTGAAATACTGAATCTAACAGATAAACAACTCTCTCAGTGTTTATCGATTTTCACAATATACATTGTTTCAATGCAGAAAATCATGATGTTAATGTTTATAATATATCCATGCTTTAGTCATATCACATTAGAGCTGGGCGATAATATAGTTTACATTTTGTGACGATACAAGCATTCAAGCAGTTGAGATTTGCTATTTTTGCTCTTTGTGAGTATACTGCCGGGCTATTCAATTGGCGCCCCCCGGGCCGGGTCCGGTCCCTGAGGGATTTTGTACCAGCCCTTGGAGTGAAGTGTAGTCATAGGCGTGGTCGATATTGTCCCTACCACTTTTGAAACATCTCACCGCACGAATGTATCAATACAAATAAATAAAAAATCTCCAGTGAACTAGCAGAGCATTAATTTCGTTCGTTGTTAAATAAGAGACGATCTAGCGCTGAAATATGTTGTTTTTGAAATCAAGTGATCAAAGTGCTCGTTGCCGCTGCGATCAGTGGCGCGGATACTGTGTTCTCTTGTGGCTCGCGCACAGCTCACGCACAGTGACAGTCTTCACTCTTCACTCGGACGCGCGCTTCAATCCATTGTGGAGACTTTCTATTCGTTCTGGTGAAATTACAAAACAAAATGCACACAAACGTGTCCCTGCCTGATATTCAACCACATAGTCGGTTTTGATGAAAAAAAAAAACTATTCGAGTGCGGATTAGAACACAGATCCTCTGACACGCATGGCAAAAGTTCTGCCACTGGACCATTTAATTACACGCTTAACAGAGTCGGATCTATGTATTTATTCATGTGAAAATTCTCGCCACTAACAATATATATTAGACCTTATTAAACAACAAATTAAACCCAGTGTACTATTTAAATCGATTGCTGGACATCGTAATGTTATTGTACATACATCTGATTTATGATTTAGCATAATGTTAGCAATGTCCCACCCATTTTTTAAAACAAAGTTACGCTACTGAATGTAGTTATTACATATGGGAAGTCTCATACAGCACATGACTATGGTTAATTGTAAATTTTTTCGTGCAGTATGAGGCAGTATGCACCCCTTTAAGCCATGGTGGCAAAACAGGTAGTATATGTAACTTACATGACCAATCAAAATCGCCCATTTGCGACGCGCTGTAGTGCCGCGCTCTAAACGCTCTTATTTTCTTTCAAGCCAAGCACAAAGTTTGTCAAACAAAAAAAATGTCTCTCTCTACCTTAAAAAAAAGAAAAGTTGACTCAGAGAACAGGCAGTTCAACAATGAATGGACAGAGAAATACGTGTTTATTGCCGTTGATGCGAATCCTGTGTGCTTAATCTGCAACGAGTGCCTCGCCGTATGCAAGGAGTATAATTTGAGAAGGCATTTCAAGACAACGCATGCTAACTTTGATGCTACTTTCCCACCGGGTTCTGCTGCTCGGAGGCAAAAGTTAACAGGGCTTATATCTTGTTATGAGAAAAGACGTCGCATTTTGTTTCGGGCCTGTACTGATCAAGAGAGAGCAACTGCGGCATCGTTACGAGTGGCATGGATATTGGGCAAAAAGAAAAAGCCGTTTACAGACTCAGAGACAGTCAAGGAGTGTATGCTGGCATCCATTGAGGAGGTGGTAACAGATGAGAAAACCCAAAAAAACATTACTGATTCGATCAAGCAAATTCCAGTTTCTGACACGTCAAATATGAGGAGAGTTGAGTCCCTTGCATCGGACATTTTCGAGACGCTTTTGGACAAGCTGAGGAAGGCTGAGGTGATGTCTTTGCACAGCTGTGCCTCTATGTGCGATTTTTTGATGGGGAATGTTTTCGTGAGGATCTGCTTGGACTAATTCCCATGGAGGGGCACACTACCGGTGAGATTCTCTTCACCAAAATTGCTTCATTCTTTGAGGAGAACAACTTGGATTTGGCGCGCATCAACATGTTGGTGACGGATGGTGTGCCCTCGATGGCGGGCAGGGATCAGGGGCTCGCCGGGAGGATGGCAGCTGCAGCTCCGCAGGTGAGATCTCTGCATTGCCTCATCCACCAAAGCCTCCTGTGTGCCAAGCTCAGTGGTGAGTTAAAAGAGACCATGGACTCTGTCATGGCAATTATAAACTTCATCCGTTGTACCTCCAGTTTACAGCACCGCCTTTTCCGCAAGCTGTTGACTGACATGTCTGCTGAATATAAAGATTTGCTCATTCACAATGACATTAGATGGCTTAAACGTTTTTGTGAATTAAGAGGGGAGATTCTGGTGTTTCTCCGGTCTTCAAAATTGAAAAAAGCTGGCAAGTTTCTGTCTCTGATGGAAAATGATGAGTTTAATGCCGCTGTTTGCTTTTTGAGCGACGTTTGAGCAACTCAACATGGAGTTGCAGGGCAGAGATAAAACAGTCGCAGAACTTGTGGAGAAACTTCATGCTTTTCAAAGAAAGCTCTCACTCTTCTCTGCTGATCTTTGTCCTGGCAAGATGCTCCACTTCCCAACATTGAGGAAATCTGGCCTGACAATTACAGAGGTGCTGTCAGGGTTTATTGACTCATTGAAAAACAACTTTTCCACTAGGTTTGAGGATTTTAGCATCTCCAGTGAAGTGATGAGATTTGTGAAGGACCCGTTCTGTGTGAATGTTGAGGCAGACTTTGCATTGAAAGGGAAGGAGCTGGTATCGTCATTGGATGAGGGGTCTTTACAACTGGAACTCATTGACATTCAGTCGTCAGATGACTTGCGACAGTCATTGCTGCAGGCAGGTTTTGAGAAATTCTGGACCCATGAAGTCAGCCGAGAGAAATTTCCACATTCAAGGGATCTTGCACTTTTTCTTCTGACAATGTTTGGCTCAACATACACTTGTGAGACGTCATTCTCACACATGAATGCCATTAAAACTCACAATCGCATATCCCTCACTGACCAGCATCTGCAACACTGCTTGCGCATTGCCCTGACAACATATACACCTGACTTCACTGCTCTTGCCAAGTCAAAAAAATGCCATTTCTCTCATTAGATGGCAAATGTTGGCAAACTATTTTGAACAGTATGATTGCAATTAACATGTTATTCACACCATATTATGCACTTAATGTTTTTCTTGATGTGGTATTATTGTTGAATGCAGTTTTGTAACGACAAACTGATAGGAAACAAGTGCGAGTGCACAATATATTTATTGGGTAACAAATACTCAAGGTTTATGACAGACAATGTATTCTTCTTGAGGTGATCGCCAGGAACACAGCAAACAGGAGAGCGTGACACAGGGGCTAAGACAGGCGATCCACAGTGAGAGTGCAGGTGAAGAATCCGTGGTGAGATCGGCGGTGAATAATCCAGTCCAGTGCAGTGCAGGCAAAACAGGAGATCATCGCCTTTTCTTTTGATAACTTTTTTTTTTTTTTCGGTTAAAATCAAACTACAAACTATCGCCACTGCATCCTCTTCGTCCGCCATGATTGTTTACTCTGAAGTCACGTTTGATCTCGAGGGATTTTGCGAGATTTCCCGTCTGACCTGGGAATGCTCGGGAGTCAAAACGGTTCGTGTGTGATGTGTTGATTTTGCCGTGTGGCTGCGCACCACACACTGTACGACCAAAACTGTTAGACCCGTGATTTTTTATCCCTGTGTGTGGGGTCTCTCAGGTTTGGAAAATCGGCCGACAATTTTAAAATCGTCCCGTGTGAACCAGGCTTAAGTGAGCACTTCTCCTTTGCAGATAATCCATCCACCTCACAGGTGTGGCATATCAAGATGCTGATTAGATAGCATGAGTATTGCACAGGTGTGCCTTAGGCTGGCCACAATAAACGACCACTCTAAGTTCAGCTCATGAAGAATGGGGGCAAAAACAAAAGTGTTGTGCTTATAATTTTGTTCAGTGTATGATACAATATCATGTTCAGTCATCATGGTTCACAATTATAGATTGGCAAAAAATCCCAAAAAAATTAAACATAGATCACCTTAGGCAAGCAGGCTTTGGGAAAAACGCAGAATAAAATCAAGGATCAATATCGGCATGGTGTTTTTAGGATGGGGAGAGCTTCGCGACAAACTTGGACTTGATCTGTCCACGGAGACTCTGCTCTCGCATGTGTTTTAATAGACAGGTATGCAAATATATATTATTTATTGTACACTACAGTTATATTGCACTTTATTTGTACTTCAGTAACGCTTTTTATCAAGTCTGGTGACCAAGTCTATGGCAGTGAAATTAAGTATGTGTTGCACAAAAATATTTAGCCATTACTTGCAAATACTGTGGTTTGTTCAAATGTAGTTTTAGTACGATTGTTTTAAACGTGTCAAACTGCGCAGCATTAACCCACCAAATCATTTGACAAATAGTCACATATTAGTTTCAGGCTAATAATATAGCATTACATTTCACGTTCCTGGCAGCTAATTCATTACGATGACATAATATATATTGTGATCAAACGTACAGGTAATACAAAAACTAATTTATTAACTGATACACAATATGATTCGTGAATTCTATACATCTCTGGATGGTGAAAACGACATCTCCCATCGTTCCACTCTCTCTTTCATAGCGTCATCAAGCTTCGTCTTTGTTATTCAAGGCTCGAAATTGCAACCATTTTGGTCGCATATGCTCCTGAAATTTAATCTGTGTGACCTAAAAATATATTTGGGAGCGTTTGTGCGAGCGCAAATAATGGTTGTGGTGCGACCTGTTTTCATTTCTCAACAAAACGTTTGCAAATTACTGCACAGTTTGTACCTTATGTGCGCTGAATACGCGGTGGCCGGACCATCATTCTATCCAACGTTACATGACCAATCAAACGTCATCCTTACGTTCTGCAGAGCTGCCAACTCACACGCATTCACCGTGAGACTCACGCAATTGATACTTTTCACACGCTCTCACGCCACACATCCATTTCTCACGCACAGAAAAATCGCGAAACAAAGAAGACACGGAGACCGACAGACTAGACCAGTGTTTCTCAACCTCTCCTGCAGGGACCCCCTGACAGGCCATGTTTCTGTTTTAACCCTGAAATGGCACACCTGATTCAGTTAATTAAAAGCTTAATGAGTAGTTGACTAATTGATTAATTGACTAAGTCCTACTCTTCCTACTCTAATAACTACTCATTAATTGAATCAGGTGTGCCATTTCAGGGTTAAAACAGAAACATGGCCTGTCAGGGGGTCCCTGCAGGAGAGGTTGAGAAACACTGGACTAGACAGAGCAGGTTACTTATGATTTAAAAAAAAATCTCAGCTCACAGATTCTGTCAATTTTATTACAAATTCAAACAATAAATACCATTTTGGCGCTTGTAAATGTGACGTGACAGATCCCTAGCGGCACCTGAACCAATCATCTCTAATAGTAAATAAACGCGAATGAATGTTGAAAGAAACAGTATAACTTACCGAAATGTATACATAATATCGATCAATCAGTGTTTTCCAACCATGGAAAGGGTCAATAAAACAGCTGGAGAACAATTATGTCACAAAACATTTACCTCAGGAAAGCCATTTAATGACCATAATAAAAAAGAAAAGAAAAAATAGAGCTATAGAGAGTATTTTGCTAAATATGTGTACTATATTACATATTTATTATATTTTTACTTATATCATTAAATAAAGTTGTTATTATAATAAAAAAACGCATTATATTTAATTTGAGTTATTTTTAACCTTAAATAATACTACCAGCTGTTAGGGCTGTCTGTATGTTTACAGCATTAGGTGAGATTTTTTCACATGAGAAAAATTAACGCCTATCTTGTGTACCTAATATTTATCCAAATGAGTCAATATTAAATCAAATCACAAGAATTGAATTGAAATCGTGAAATTTGTGTCAAGCAATAATAAAAAAAAACATATAGCTTACCAGAAATTGTACCATATAAACATTGTAAACATTGTCACTAAACCTAATAAAATTCAGTTTAGTTACTAAAATGTTTTGACAATCACACTTATTGTGATGCAAGATTATTTTTTTTACCTTAAATTTCATCAAATAAAACATCCCACTATTAACCAGCGCCATCTAGTGTCCAAAATAGACTCTATACATTCACACTATGAATTCACTCACTGGACACTTTATTATGTAAACCTTGTTAGTAGCAGGTTTGACCCTCTTTTGCCTTCATAAATGCCTTAATTCTTCCTGGCACATCATACTGGGAAGTTATCTACAGGGCTCTCATGTTTTTAAGACAGGCAAGACGAGTGACATTTATTTTATCTGGGAAACATTCTCTAACAGCAGTCAAGTTGTCACTGTTTGTGTCAAACAAGTTGTTAATTTGTTGTAACATTAAAACAGAAGATCATGACTTACTCTGTGTTCAAAGTGATGCTCAGAGCTCAGAGTGGTTTCCAGTCTGTGGGTGCACGAAACTTTCGGAAGACGTTGTAGCAAAATCACGTGAGCAGTGCCAGGATATGCTTTTTTTTCATTTGTTGTTGCGTTAAATCTTACCAAGATACAATAGTGCCAATTTTGATTGGCTATTGTGTAGCCCCCTTCTTTTTTTGATTGGCTGATAAGTGGCAGGCTCGACAGGGAGACGCGCTTGATTCCTGCCGTTGCCATGGTGAGAGCGGCGCGGCCAGAGACATTTTGGGCGCTGCGGCTTATTAAATATATTATAAATAGTTTTTTTCCGCGTGAGAAATACAATGTGTGGCGGGAGTGCGTGACAAAAGACAGAAATGAGTGACACTTGAGAGCCCTGTATCTATAAGCTCCTGCTGTTGATGAGAGGGACCAGGGGCTTGTTATCCGTCACCAGCTTAAACTCATCCAAGACACAGTATTTTTCAGACTTCTCACATTTCCACAAGCTGGCCACACACTCCTCGATCTGCGCATATCGAGTTTCTGCATCAGTGAGCTGTATGCTATGGTGTGACTTTTAAAAAACATTAAAAAATATATAATTCTAATAATTGTTTTTATTTTTTTAGATCTAGAAAGTTTTGACAACTGTACAAAGTTTCATGCCATTTGGACAAATATAATTTTTTAGTTTTTAATTTTTAGCAAACGTCATTTGGGGTCACAAGACCCCGAACATTTAGTATTTTCACAGGGTCAGTTTTGAGTGTGACATGCTCACCAAATGCATCATAGCGTTCAGAAGCTACGTTCGCCTCCTCCACTCTCCTTACTAGGTTCATGTCAGCTGATAGAGACCGACTAAGACGGTTATACATGTTATATCCACGGGCCACATAGGCAGAGAATTGGCATTACTTTCCCCCAGGGCTATCCAATGTGACATTAGCTGTCTCTAGTGTCTTTACTGGGACCAGTGCGGTGAAAGTCTCTTCTGCCACGATGTTTACGTCAGTCCCAGTCTCTATTTTGAATCTTACAGGGGTCGCCCCAATCAGGAGCGGCACCATCCACTGCTCTTCTAGTTCAGTTACATTATAAACTGGGCCCAAAAAGTACGAAGGTTGGTCAAAACATTCTGTGACTTCTCTTACTGACCAGTTTTAGCGACATACTCTGGTCCAGTGTCCAGTTTTGTGGCATTTGTGACACCAATAAGGCATATTGTTAAAGCATTGCAATAATCTAGCCTTGAGGTCATGATTGCATGAGTTAACTTTTCTGCATTTGACAGTGATAGCATATGTTGTAATTGAGTATTTAAGATTTAAAAAAAAGATTTTAAAAAGCAGTTTTACAAATGCCAGAAATGTGGCTTTTTTGCTATCAGAGATCACTTCTACACTTTGGTAGAAAATCTACACATTTCAGTTTCTTCAGAAGAAAAGACCAAGAAAAACTGTATGTTTGCATTAATGTTCACTCATGAATTTTGTTGCAACACAGGCAGACATTATACATGTGATTAAGTGGATTTTGTGTCAAAATGGACGCTGCAGTGGTTTTTCTCTTTTATTTAATCTGTACAAGCATCTGTGTGTCTGGTTTGATCTGTCGGTGGATAAACAGCTTCTGCTGGATGTTTGTCGTCTCTGTGTGTGTCAGCAGTTTGTGGCTGAAGCGTTTCTTTATTTCCTCTCCTGCTAATAAGAAGCTCACAATCTTCCACTCCACACAAAACATCTTTACACTGAAATAAAGTGAATCCATCAACAGTCAAATAAGAGTCACAGGTCAGAGGTCAAATATGATTGACAGCTCACAGCACTAAATAACACACCAGTAGATACAGATATCTAATCCAATATTTCACTCTTCTGCTATTAGTGTTCATTCAGGGCCAGAATTCATTTGAAAATGTAAGATCAGCAAAAGCTTGTTGATTTTCGTGATGTTAAAGGAGATGGATGTGTGAGCGGAAACTGACTGAGGTTGGGGGAGGATTCACACACAACCAGATAAATATCTCAGTTCAGTCTTTCAGAGCAATCTGAGTGTTTCAGACATTAAGAGTTACTATCGTGGGCTTTTCAGTGAACCGATGAAGAAAATGTTTCTCAAATTAGTTTTGCTCTGTTTGTGTTTGTGGCGTCTGGATGGTGAGTTTTAAAACATTATTTATGTTTCTGTTTTAATGTGATAAATTACTGGTTAAATTAGTTAGAGAAGATTATCATTCACTGTTAGTGTCAGCGGTGGCTGTAGTGAAGCGTACGACTCAGGAAATAACTCAAATAACTTTAATCTAATAATCCACACAATACACAGGAGAATCATGGAGAAACACAACCATGTAATGTAGACGATACCGGACGATGAACTGAACAGAACTCAGTGTTTAAATAACAGGGAGATAATCAGAAGAACAGAAACAGGTCTGAGATTAATGAACTAATGATAGAGAACACAGGCAAATGAAAACAGAGAAAACTAAACCTAAACAGAACAAACATGTTGCAGTTAGTCTCATATAGAAATAATTAAACTGATTTTTACTGTCAGATCAAGTTTGAATTCAGCTCTAAACTCAATTATTATGGATTGATTAAATAATATAATATAAATATGAAGCTCAGATAATCAACAGCATTAGTTTTAGTATGACATTAAACATTAAAGTAAAATAGTTTTAGTTATTGTTCCATATATAAATCTATTTTTCTCTTCATTCATTTTTTTTTGTCTTTGTGCTGCTGCAGAATATTATTAATTTCACATTTAAATGAATAAAAGTACTTTTTTATAGCTTCATCAAACCAACATCAAGTGATTTTAAAGGTTTAATCTGTGAAACTCTGTTCTTCAGGAGAGTCTGGTGATGATGAAGTGGAGTTAGTGAATGAGGGAGATTCAGTCTCTCTAAACTCTGATCTTACTGAAATGAAGGATGATGATGTGATTCTGTGGAGGTTTGGAGATGAATACACTTTAATAGCAGAAATCAATGTAACGGCCGACAGAATCACTGTATATGATGATGTTCTTGATGGGAGATTCAGAGACAGACTGAAGCTGGACAATCAAACTGGATCTCTGACCATCACAAACATCAGAACTGAACATGAAGGAGATTATGAACTACAGATCAACAATGAGATCAAGAGTTTCAGTCTCGCTGTCATTGGTGAGTAAACTAGACTATCGGTTTCACTTATTTTTGATGACAAAATTGAAAATTAATTTATACACCATTTTGTTGTTTAATGATTTTGTTTTTCAGATTTACATTTTAAACTATATGTAAGGGATAATGTAGAGCGAGGCGGTTGTTATAGCGAATACAACCCCGACAGGCTGACCGGGACCCCGACGCGAAGCGGAGCTTGATTCAGCCTGAAGGGGTTGTATTCGCTACAACAACCGCCTCGCTCTACATTATCCCGCTTATTACATGGCTACCTACCAAATAAATCAATAATTTGACACAAAATATTGATTTAAAAAGGAGTTTGTTGATTTAAAAACGATTGTATTGCTTCCGCTAAAGAAAATAGTCCATTCCGTCTCTCCGGTTAGAATCCTGCGCCCATAGCAACGCTCTGTTTTTCATGGCAACGGTGTGTTATACTTAGCAGCGTCTGTTATCAAGAAATACAATTCTACATTAGAATTCAACCAAGCCATGTAATAAACTTTTGTAACACATCATAAAGTTGTTTCTGTTTGTTCTCCATGTTTGTGTGTTTGATGATACAGTTAAAATATCAATGAAGGAGTCAGTGATTGAGGGAGATTCAGTCTCTCTAAACTCTGGTCTTACTGAAATGAAGGATGATGATGTGATTCAGTGGAGGTTTGGAGATGAAAACACTTTAATAGCTGAAATCAATAAACGGGCCGACAGAATCACTGTATATGATGATGTTCTTGATGGGAGATTCAGAGACAGACTGAAGCTGGACAATCAAACTGGATCTCTGACCATCACAAACACCACAACTGAACATGAAGGAGATTATAAACTACAGATCAACAATGAGATCAAGCCTTTTACTCTGATTGTCTATGGTGAGTTAAATATCACTTGTTGTATATCATTTTGGTATCAACATGTTGGTTTATTGTTAAAATGACTAATTTGCCTAATTTGTTTTACATTTATAACATCTAGGTATATATTTAACTCTCTGTTTAATCAGATTTTTTAAAATGCTCTAATTTTGATCATTTTGGTTTCTTCTTCGTCTGCTTGAATATCTTCATTCATCCTCATTTATCTTTATTATCTCATGTTTTCCAGCTCGTCTGCCTGTTCCTGTCATCATCAGTAACTCTTCAGAATGTTCATCATCATCATCATCATCATCTTCATCATCATCTTCATGTTTATTGCTGTGTTCATCAGTGGTGAATGTGAGTCATGTGACTCTCTCCTGGTACAAAGGAATCAGTGTATTGTCCAGCATCAGTGCGTCTGATCTCAGCATCAGTCTCTCTCTACCTCTGGAGGTGGAATATCAGGATACAAACACCTACAGCTGTGTGCTGAACAATCCCATCAGCAACCAGACCACACATCTGGACATCAACACACTCTGTCACACATGTTCAGGTACGGCAGCGCTGATATTAGTGTTCAGTTATTGAGTTGATTATAAAGACTTTCAGTGGGTTCAACTGGCCAGCAGCCATATCACCCTGTAGCCCAAGACTGGTCTCCCACTGAAGCTAAGCAGGGCGCTAGTTCAAAGCCAGAGCTTGTTCGGAGTTGGTTCGACTGATGAGCTTTCTAAGAACCGGTTTGCCTCTCCACAGGCCAGAGAGCCAGATCTTACGTCACTGTATACATCTCATGTTGCCCAGCAACGCTAACGCGGCAGCGCCAAATACAAACACATCAGGCTTGTTCGAGATGGGTTGGCTTCTCGCAGACTGATCGGCGCATGACATCAAAGAACTGCGAAAGCGATCCAAAAGCACAAGGAGTCGTATGCTCTCCAAACACTCCCGCAGCTCCGATCGGTCCGCGCCGCTCCGATGCATCTCGAACAAGCCTTCCATCAACAATGGCGGTCGTTGATGCTCATGGCTTTACGAACCTACATCGGCATCCAAACACGGCAAATCCAACGCGTTCGTGCAGCTCGCCGTAACTTGCATAGACGGAGATTACAATCGAGCTGCCATTAGAAAATGGCGGTCACAAGCTTCTGTTCATCTTGTTGGTCACGGTAACCCCAGCCCCGGACGCAAGCGGTTCTTACTTCTAGCCCAGCAAAGTTTTGGTGCTACTTAAGAACCACTTTTCCTGGTTCAGAGCTGGTGCTTTGGGTGTCGAAAAACAAATAACCAATTTGAAACTAGGCTCTGGCTCCGAACCAGCTCCAACACCGCCTTGGTGGAAAAGGGGTACCACTGAAGCTAAGCAGGGTTGAGCCAGGTCAGTGCCTGGATGGGAGACTCCTGTGAAAACTAGGTTTCACCCTGTGGTCTGTGTGGGTCTTAACACCCCAGTATAGTGACGGGAACACTATAAGCACTGTCCTTCAGATGAGACGTTAAACTGAGGTGCTGACTTTCTGTGGTCATTAAAAAATCCCATGGCACTTCTTGTAAAGAGTAGGGGTGTAGCCCTGATGTCCTGGCCAAATTCCACACATTGGCCTTTGCCAATCATGGCCTCCTAATAATCCCTATCCACTGAACTAGCTCTATCTCTCTCTCTCCTCTCCTATAGCTGGTGTGTGTGAGCGCACTGGTGTTGTTGTGCTGTGGCTGCCGTCGCATCATACTAGTGGATGCTACACACTGGTGGTGTTGAGGAGAGACCCCATTATATGATTGTAAAGCGCTTTGGGTGTACAGTAGTTCATATGAAAGCGCTATATAAATGCCTCATTCATTCATTCATTCATTCATTCAATGATTGGTGATAGAACAAATATTCAGCATTTTATTGCTTAAAAAATACATTGATTCCTAATTGTTGAACTATGTTCCTTCTTTTGTTTTTACTCAACACTTCACACGCAGGATTCTTGTTTCGAAACAAATGAATCTTCCTTCAATCTTGTTTATTCATCCAGCTTTTGCAAACGTTGTTAACAACCAAGAATATGAGGGTCTAAACTAGTCTCATCTTCGTCTGATGTTTTTGCTTTTGAATATTTTGCCCACCACCAAATGATGCATCAATATTTTGTGTTTTTATTAATTTGGTGCTATTATGCACAGCTGAGTGAACAACACAGGTTTTCTGTGTGTGTGTGTGTAGCATAAGGTGGCTTTCTGCTGCTTGCAAATGAACTCTTTTGAGGAGATAGTTGATTTCCATTAATTTGTTGCCGGCTCACTTTTTCTTATATCCAAGGTAAATCATCAACACTATCTTTATCCTTACATGCGTTTTATTTAACATAAACATCATAATCAGATAAAACGCATGCGCAGGTTACTTTACTTCCTGAACAAGCACGCACCCGAGTCCGTGTTGCTTTCACATTCATGCAAACCGCGGCACGGTTCGAGAGCAACCGAACTCAGGCCACCTCCTCGAGGTAGTCTCGGGTTCGACACCCCAGTGTGCACTCGGGTCCGCATGACAGCGTTCACATTAGCAAGTTTTCATGCGAATCGTGCCCTGTTCCGAACTAAACTGCCAGTGTGAAAGCACCCTGAGTAAACCAAGTATTTATAGACAGAGTTAACAAGGGTAAATGAGAAACAGCTGAAACTAATCAAGGATAATGAGTCTAGGCAAAGGATTCTGGGAAATGTAGTACATAGTGGAATGACACTGGTCTGGGGAGGAGCGCCCTCTGGTGGATATCCTGGGCACTCCAGCTGGTGATCGTAACAGTCGGCATACCTCAGATTGTTTATCATATTTATATACATACATATACAACATCACCACCCTTTGCTGCCTTTCATCCTGAAATAAAACACATACATTTTGATTTGTACTGTTACCCACAATAGAATGGAATAAACTACAAACTTTAAATTGAATTTAAATGTAAAGCATCAAAATACTACTAACTGTGAAGTTCTCTTATCACTAGCTGACACTAATAACTGTTTCTCTCAGTGTCTACAATAGTGCTGATCTCTGCTGCTGCCGCTGGATCTCTGATGATTGTTTCTGCAGTCGTTGGGATCTTCTGCATCTGCAAGAAATGTAGAAAAACTGATCAAGAAGGCAAGTGTTAAATTAGAAACGCTATTGAATTTGTAAAACTAATAAGTGTTATATCAAATAAAAATATTCTTTAATAGTGTAGTTTCTTTTAACCCTCATGTTGTGTTGCGGTAATTTTGACCAAGAGAGGATTTTATTTTTCCTGAAAATGTTAATGTTACCGCATTCGACTAAAACTAACTGATTTTGCTCACACAGGGTATAACAACCCTAACCCATCATCTTTGTACTTGTTACTCTTATGGTGTTCCTTGTCAAAGATGACGACCTCCTAAAATGTTAATATTTTCTCTTTATACTATATTATTACCAAACATAGGATAAAAGTAGTTTTCTTTCAGTTAGCACAGGTTTTGTATTTCTTTTTGGAACAGGTTGATCGTAGGCCTCATTAATCTGCTGGGTGACCAATGCCAACATTATCCATAAATAATGCTTTTTTCACTCAAATACTGAGGTTCATAAGCTCAGATCAATGAGGCATACGACCATTCAGTTTAAATAATAAATCCTAAACCTGTGCTAACTGGAAGAAAACAAATTGACAAGAAGATTGAATCCAAGATTTGCTGGTAATACAGCATAATAAGAGATTGACAAGCAATTTTTAATAGGCCGGTCATTTTTGACTAGGAACATCAAATTAGGTAAAGGATTTTCTGCACAGCAAAATATATCAAGTCATCTTTATTTTTATAGCGCTTTATACAATACAGATTGTTTCAAAACAGCAAGGGTTAATGGAAAGATCACTGAATAATATGTGTAGATATTTGGTTTGGCATTTATATGATGCTGGGCATTTCACCTGAGCTTCCATTAATATTTAATTTCATCATAGAAAAAAAAAGTGAATTACTTTAATTGAACATTTTTCTGGGTTTGAATTAACTGCAAAGAATGTCTTTCTGAATGAATGTTCAAACGTGATCCTGCTAGTGACCCGTGAGTGAGTGAAAGTGAATCGATTTGTTAATGTAATGCAGTAATGTGAGCTTTAACACTTTAACTTTGACAGCCCTAATAACCAGTGTTGGGAAGGATACTTTCAAAATGTATTCCGTTACAGAATACAGAATACATGCCCAAAAATGTAATTTGTAACGTATTCCGTTACGTTATTTAATCTGAGTAACGTATTCTGAATACTTGGATTACTTCCACATTGAATTGCATTTTATATGTGTCGGACATCAAATCCTGCTTAATAAACAGGCCTATTCTTGTGGGGTGCGGTGAATGCGGTGGTGACGCGTATGCCAATAAAGCACCTAAAAGCTGTCACAAAGAACCGGCAAAAGTAATAATTATGAATATGTCAAATATAGAAAGGAGATATTTTAATTGTTTATTAATAAACAAGTGTTTTCTTTGTCAGTGTCGGCTACAAAGATGAAGTTGACGATGCTGACTCGCGATCTTCGCAGTAGCCTAGTGAACGCGCCTGAGAGAAATGCACATTTCATACGGATGCGCTGCGTTTTGCGTTTTGCGTATGTGGTACAGGAGAGCAGCACGCGCTATAGTGCTTTCACATATGATGCGTATGGAGTGCGTAACTGATCCACTGATACCACAAACACATACACAATATTTGTATTTCAAATCCAGAAGTTTTCAGCAACTTTTATTTAAAAAAGAGTTTTGTCACCGGTGCAATTTTCTTTGTAGCCTACACATAATACACTCTTTAATAGACATATTCAAGTTTAAACAATTTAAACAACGTATTAATCAATGCATTACTTCAATGTAGATTAAGTTGTGCAAGCAAGTGGTAACATATTTAACATGTAGGCTATTAAAATCGCAAACATTTTAAATTAAAACTTAAAATTGACAAAAACAGCCGACTCTCATGCCTTTTCTTTTGCATTTAAATTTGAATACAATAGGCTAAATCTTGCATGCCACAAATAACTTGTTTTTCAACCTCCACGAATCAAACGAGTGTTGTTCATTATTTCGCCTTGTTAAAGTAAACTGTAGGCCTAGTTTTCATTGTTTTACCCCGGTCTTAAAGTAAAAAGATGACTGTGAAAAAAAAGCAGTAGGCCTATTTAATTAAATACATTTATGATGGTATTACTACATTTTATTTAATTAAATGCATTTATGGTGAAATTACTACATTTTCAGCTCAATCTGTGTTCATTTTGACCACGAACCATGCGCTGTCACTTTAATTCAGCGTTTGCGGCACAGCAGAAATGCACTCGGTGCGGAAACGATCTCTGCACTGCTGTATACACACCGCTCCTGGGACGGATAAACGGACCGCAGTGTGAAAGCTCTAACCTGTTAACATAGGTAGGAAAAAAAAAAATGCACTGCAAACAGAGTATGTGTGAAACGGGCGTTCATTTATGAGACCAGCTCCAGTTCGCGCGCTGGCGCCTCCGTGTCCTGATTATTGTCTGCTATATTTACTTAAATCCAGGTAATTGGTTGATGAAACATTGATTAAAATTAAGATAAAATTAATACAAAACGAAATTCACTTTAAAGAAAGGCTTTGTGCTTTCTGTTTGAGGTCTCTGTGAAAGTTTTAAAGCAGTCTTTTAGTGCCGCTCACGTCCGTAACGGAGAACTGTCAGGACCATAACATTGTTTTTGTTTTTTTTCTCATAAATGCGAATACGAAAAATAAAATAAAATAAATATTTTATGTTCTGTGGAGAGCCAACCCTTCTTCATCCGGTGAGTAGTATTACTTTTGGTTTGCGCAGTGTAATTCACAGATTAGCACCTAAAAGTTAAAGATTTTTTGTGTCATGCATGTTTTATTTCCCTCATATTAAATAGGCTATAAAACGCATGTAGACCGATATTTTTCTAATGTCTGGACTCCTTTATTAAGGGAGTATGGATATATACAGACGTTTCAATATTGGTATTAATGCATTTTCTGAGAATTTATATTTCAAGTTTTGACTGCACGTATTTGAAAAAAAAAAAAAAAAAACGTAGGCCTACTTTAAGATGCTTCTTCAGGTTGAAGGTGGAGTTGGACGCTGAAAGGAGGTTGGTTGCTGGCAAGCAGAGGTTGCACTGCACTGTTATATTTCGTGCTCCCTTCTCTTTGTTTCTGTGAAATGCTGTTTGAATTTCCAAGATAGAAACGCATTCTTGCCCTGGCTCTGTTGTTCCGGCTCCATCTCTTCCTCTAGCTCCCGCTGCTCCTCTTCCGACTCCATTGTGACTGATCACGCAAACCGCGCATTTTTTCGTTTTCATATTGGGGCTTCTGGGAAATGCATGGAGTTGCCTTAATTTATTTAGAGAGTGAATAAACTCGTGAAACAGAGAAGTATCGTCATGTAATCCATTGATTTCAACAATGTAACTGTATTCTAAATACCAACTATTTAAATGGTAACTGTAACGGAATACAGTTACTCATAATTTGTATTCTGAATACGTAACGCCGGTACATGTATTCCGTTACTCCCCAACACTGCTAATAACATATATGTTTTATAGAAACATATATAGTTAACAACATTGAGTTTTTTTTTCTTATAATCCACCTGTTTATTATATCACATCTTATCATTGAAACAGTTGAGACTCGTGAAGAAGAAATCACTTACTCCAAGCCAACGTTCTACAAAAGAAAAGCACAGAAATCGGTAAGATCATTTATTACTAATTCATGTCTGTGTATCATTTCAGCAGTGAGTGCACTTGTGTGTGATAGATCATTATACAGACAAAAACACAAAACACCACCACATTAAATATGTATAAAGATCAGCATTCAATGCAAGAAACATATGTCATAACACTCACAACACTCATTCTACCATCAGATCAACATTAATTAATATTTCCAGTGTTTATAATGAGCCGCTGATGAAGTATTTCCTGTGTCAGTTGATGACATCACAGTCCAAAACTTCAGAGTTTCACACACTCTACGTGCTTTTGTGAAATCAACACAATTCTGTCTATATGAAATTTGTAATGTAATACATTTTTATAGCAAGTATTATTTTGCAAGTGTAAAGAAACAAACGGAAGGAAACAGTGAAAGTCTCTCACTTACAGGCCTATGGACGTGAAACACTTGAGGCTGGTTTTATATCTGCATATTGTAACATGATTTCAAGGACATCCATGCATTTATTATTATATATTGTGTTTTTGACAGGATGATAAAGAGGAGAGTCATGTGGTGTATGCACCGATCGCCAAGTGAAAATGATCAAACTTCAAGCACCAGACCAGCGGTGTGATCGCTTTCACAGGAACCGCAGTAGTTCCTCTCAGCTCTTTAGTTTTGAGTTTTGAGTTTGTTGAAGCGTAAAGACTCACAGTCTGGCTTTAGCTTTAACAAAACAGACTTTACTGTTAAATACTGAATCTAACTGATAAATGGCTCTCTCATTTTGTGATAAGATACAATATCATATAGTCATTTCAAGTAAAATTTATTGCTTATCGCTTTTCACTATACAGAATGTTTCAATGCAGCTTTACAGAAAATCATGATGTTAATGTTTATAATATATTCATGACTTATAGTCACATTTATTAGATTAGAGCTGGGCAATAGTTTATATTTTGTGACGATACAAGCAATCATGCAGTTGAGATTTGCTATTTTTGCTCTGCGTGAGTATACTACATGTATGTGTGCAAATAAAGTTGGACATGCTTATAAATCTAACTTTATATAAGAAACTGGCCAATTATAGTTACATTTTGCCACACACAAAAAAAATCAAGCAGTTAAGATTCGATATACAAAAGTTAAAGCTATTTTTGATGTCACACTTTTAAGATTATATCATATCACTGTTTGTCAATGTTTAACAGTCATTTTAAGAAAGCATATGCATGATTTACTGCTGTAATATTCATGGTATTTATGGTATGTAAATGACTGATGGTTGTTAGTATTTTCTTTCATTTCAGTTTGGGGGGGGGGGGGGGGGGGTAACTAACTAGCAACATTGCTAACAAATTAATGTTTATGTTACAATTAGATGTAATAAATATGCTCATATTCAGAAAAAAAGTGAAAATTCCATTCAATCAAAATTCAATAAATAAAAACATTTTCATCAAATTGAATACTTACATTTTTCTCATTTGCAGTTGTTTTACTGACCATGAACCTTAAATTTCAGAAAATAAAACAACATCCCACTATTAACTAGAGCGCCATCTAGTGTCCAAAATAGACTCTTGCACAATAATAGCTTTACCTGTAAGATACACATTATGAATTCACTCACTGGACACTTTATTATGTAAACCTTGTTAGTAGCAGGTTTGACCCTCTTTTGCCTTCATAAATGCCTTAATTCTACATCGTACTGGGACGTTATCTATAAGCTCCTGCTATTGATGAGAGGGACCAGGGGCTTGTTATCCATCACCAGCTTAAACTCATCCAAGACACACAGTATTTTTCAAACTTCTCACATGCCCACGCGCTGGCCACACACTCCTCGATCTGCGCATATCGAATTTCTGCATCAGTGAGCCGTATGCTAGTATGCTAGCAGTGGTCCTAGCGACATCGTAATGTACGAGGACTGGTGCCTTCATGAGCAGCTCTCTGATGTTTTCAAAAGCTGTCTGCTGTGTGTGTGTGTGTGTGTCCACATCCACATACTGCTCTGCCTGAGGAGTTCATACAGTGGCTGGTTTACTGTCGAGAGGTTGGGGATGAACCTCCACAAATAATTCACCATGCCAACCACCCTGTTCAGTTCCTGCAGATTTTGTGGTGTTGGCAGCTGTCGGATGGCATCCACCTTATCTGGATCTGTCTGCACTCCTGTCAAGTTAATAAAATGACCCAGAACCGAATTATGTCTGTACGTGCATGTGTCCGTGTTCAGTTTTAACCCTGTAGACTCCACTCTCTGCAGCACTTGTTCCAGACGAGAGTTATGTTGTTCCCGGGAAGACCCATAGACAAGTATTATAAAGACCTTCAGTCCTCCAGCACTTGAAGCGTCTCCTGCATTTTCCTCTGGAAGATCTCTGGAGCGCTCGAGATCCCGAAGGGAAGCCTCCTGAAACAATATCTCCCTAATGGTGTGGTAAAGGTGGCGAGTCTGCAGCGCTCTGGGTGGAGAGGGATCTGAGGAGGAGAACACCTTTGCTCCACTAAGCTTAGCAATAATCTCATCAGCAGTGGGTAGCACAACATGTTCTCGTTTTACTGCCTCGTTCAGTCTTTTAAGATCCATGCAGACGCGTGCTTTGCCGATCCTCTTCAGAACGGGTGCCATTGGCACACACCATTCGGTTGGTTGTCACACGCTCTACAACACCATTGTTCTCGATCCTCTGCAACTCCTCTTTCACCCTTTAAAGCATTGGTATGGGAACACACAGCATATGGCTGCGGCAAGTCTTTTAACCCTTCTGCATGTGCTGTTCGTTTGTGGTTTACACTCGGGCTATTTTACAAAGATGGGCAAAAATCTTACACTAAACTATGTAAAATTATCCATGTTATCCCCATGAATGAAATTTAGAAATGTGGGCCTTTTATAAAGTTAATTTTACATAAAAAGTTTCGAATTTAATTTTTTATAACAACCTATTTAAAAAATATATATTTTAATTTATGTATATAAATTTCCTCCCAAAACGGCTCAAATGTGGAGTAAAAACATGAATAAACAGTAAAATGACATTCGTTAAATTTTTTTATATACATTTTCATACGTCTCTGGAGACCCCAAACAGCACAAGTGTGACTTTTTTTTCCCCACACTAAAATAAAAAAAATATATATCATTCTAATTATTTGTTTTATTTTTTTAGATCTAGAAAGTGTTGACAACTTTTGGACAAAGATCATTTTTTGTTTTTAATTTTAGCAAACATCATTTGGGGCGCAAGACCCCGAACATTTAGTATTTTGACAGGGTCAGTTTTGAGTGTGACATGCTCACCAAATGCATCATAGCGTTCAGAAGCTTCGTTCGCCTCCTCCACTCTCCTTACTAGGTTCATGTCAGCTGATAGAGACCGACTAAGACGGTTATACATGTTATATCCACGGGCCACATAGGCAGAGAATTGGCATTACTTTCCCCCAGGGCTATCCAATGTGACATTAGCTGTCTCTAGTGTCTTTACTGGGACCAGTGCGGTGAAAGTCTCTTCTGCCACAATGTTTACGTCAGTCCCAGTCTCTATTTTGAATCTTACAGGGGTCGCCCCAATCAGGAGCGGCACCATCCACTGCTCTTATAGTTCATTTACATTATAAACTGGGCCCAAAAAGTACGAAGGTTGGTCAAAACATTCTGTGACTTCTCTTACTGACCTGTTTTAGCGACATACTCTGGTCCAGTGTCCAGTTTTGTGGCATCTGCCTATTACATCCTCGTTTCCATCCCTCGCATTTTTCTTGTGTCTTGTGTATCTTCGCTCATTACTCCTCAGGAAGCTTTCTCACTCCTCGTTCCTCGCCTCCTCATGGTGCAATTAAAAAATTAAAATGTCCTCAAGATGGCCGAGTACGATCGGTTTCCGAGTCACAGACTGGAGGACGGAGGATGGAGGAAACGAGGAAGCATCAATTAGAGTATTGAGAAGCACCCTGGGGGGTCGTTGCTCACACTATGACTGTATGGTGATCTCCAGCATACTGGACGGTGGGGTTACCTTTGTGGACTTACCTTTCCAGCACAGTTTGGATTATCACTTCTGTGGGATTTGCATATACACCAGTGGACACGTCTCACATTCACTTTGGGACTATCAACACGCTAGGGTAAATGTAATCACACATTTATTAACTATATAACTGTTGTACGTCTCATCTTTTTAAACACTCCAAACTCTCAAACAGTTTAATCTGACCTCATTTTAATTCAGATAACATCTACCAATAAGGCCTATCGTTAAAGCATTGCAATAATCTAGCCTTGAGGTCATGAATGCATGAATTAACTTTTCTGCATTTGACAGTGATAGCATATGTTGTAATTGAGTATAAAAAAGCAGTATTGCAAATGCCAGAAATGTGGCTTTCAAAAGAAAGGCTGCTATCAAAGATCACTTCTACACTATGGTAGAAAATCTAAACATTTCAGTTTGTTCAGAAGAAATGACCAAGAAAAACTCACGTGTTTAATTTTGCTCAGATTCGACAAAATACCAAAGTCTGCAATCAAAAGCAAAACATCTGATTATGAACTCAACTTTCTGGTAACCAAATGATATTTCTCTAAATGAACGATTGAATTTACATGTTACTGTGTGTTTGCATTAATGTTAACTCATGAATTTTGTTGTAATACAGTCAGACATTATACATGTTTGTGTCAAAATGGACGCTGCAATGGTTTTTCTCTTTTATTTTATCTACAAACATCTGTGTGTCTGGTTTGATCTGTCGGTGGATAAACAGCTTCTGCTGGATGTTTGTCATCTCTGTGTGTGTCAGCAGTTTGTGGCTGAAGCGTTTCTTCATTTACTCTCCTGCTAATAAGAAGCTCACAATCTTCCACTCCACACAAAACATCTTTACACTGAAATAAAGTGAATCCATCAACAGTCAAATAAGAGTCACAGTTCAAATATGATTGACAGCTCACAGCACTAAATAAACAGTGTTGGGAACGTTACTTTAAAAAAGTAATTAGTTATAGTTACTCACTACTTGTTCCAAAAAGTAACTGAGTTAGTAACTGAATTACTCTATAATAAAAGTAACTCGTTACCAGGGAAAGTAACTATTTGCGTTACTGTTATAAAAAAAAGTTGCTATATGTCAAAGAATTTGGATTTTTTTTAGCAGTTTTCACAAGTCAGTTAAAATGAGTAGAACAGACAGGTGTTTGTACATAACTTTCGATATTTATTGCACGTCGACAGACAGCAAGAGGTTTATCCTGCACTTCAAGCATTATCTTTGTAAGAAAAGTAAACAGTTACACCATATAAAGTGCATTTAACTCTGCAAATTAAATCAACCTCTCTCAATCTTTTATTAAAAGTTTTATTAATAAAGTAAAGACATTGAACCAGTTTATTTGTAGTGCACTGACTGTGCACATTATATAACATTATATATGTTTTATATAATTAGTTTATTAAAGGTAGGGTAGGTAGGATTTGTCTAAAAAAATTATTTTCCAAATTTGTTTAAACTTTATTTATACATCAATACATAATTAAAATGTAAGTACTCTGAAAAAGAAAGTATAAAAATCGAGTGTCTGTAGACCTCTCACGACTGTTTTAAAGACAGCTCATTATTTCCATTCACTCCACCCCCTCCCTTCTGAGCTCCTTTCAAAGCCACGCCCCCAAAACACATGAACGCGCGACTCCGACCGCTGAGCTGAAGACCCATTATTTACCTGAGAGAAGCAGAGAGGAAGGAGCACAGTAGTGACATCATGTCAGAATCACATGTAATAAAAAAATCTAATGCTAATTGCTTATGAATATAAACAAATAAGATGTATTTTAGTACTCACTATCAACCTAACATATTGATATTGGTAAAGTTTAAATTTAAAATATATATTTTTTGATTCGCTAACGAGCTAGTTATATAAGCTAAAAACAGGTTGCATTGATACACTTTTTTACATTACCATCAGTTACATTGTGATGAAGATGAATTTCGTGTAAGATTCATAACATATACAGTATGGTGTTCTGCATGTAGGGGTGGGAGATATTGACAAAAATGAATATCTCGATATTTTTTTCCAATATCTAGATATCGATATTCAGGCGATATTTTTGCCATCCTTCAAAGAAATGTGTGCAAACTGGCAAAGAAGGTCCAGTTGGTCTTTTGACTTGCTGCATTTGACCTATATTATTGCAGGCTATAAAAAACAAAAAAGGAGCTAACTAAACAGAATCGTTGGCAGCCCCTACTTTTTCCACTTACAAAAAAAAAAAAAAAACTTAACTAGGCACTTCTTGCAACTGATTATTAAATCAAACAACAATATTGTTGATGATCAATTCAAAGTAAAAAAAAAAACATTTTCAAAATGGTATAAATCCATCCATTTTTCCCCAAAACGCTATAAATCCATAATTTTTTTTTTTTTCAAAAATGTATGGTTTGTCTTTTTAAAAACGTCTTTTGTCTTTTATTTTTCGTGTTTGCATTTATGAGGAAAAAACAATATTATGTGACAGTTCTCCATTATGGACGCGAGCGCTCTAAAAAGCGGCACTTAGACTTTCAAACTTTCACAGAGACCTCAAAACAGAAAGCACAAAGCCTTTCTTTAAAACGAATTTCGTTTTGTATTAATTGTATCTTAATTTTAATATTTTTTTCATTAACCAATTTTCTGGATTACATACATAAAAATAAATATAGGCTATCAATCACAACACAAGGTGCTTGAACTGAAGATTATATCATCATGAACCCAACCGTAGCCTCGCCTCACAGGCCTAAAAAATGTGAAATATATTTACAGAAAGCTGGTTCTAAACAAAACCATCCAAAACAAAACAAAACTATGTAGCCTAATAAACGTGCATTTCTCTGGTGCGTTCACTAGCCTACTGCGAAGATCGCGAGTCTATCGTCAACTTCATCTTTGCAGCCGACACAGAAATTAATAAACAATTAAAATGTCTTATTGCAATATTTTACATATTCATAATCATTACTTTTGCTGGATCTTTGAGGCAGCTTTTTAGGTTTATGGCGTTTTGGAAAAGAGCTCTTCACGTATAAACACCGTTTCACCAAGGCACAGCGGCCCTTCAGCACATAAGAACAAAAAGAGAAAAAGCACGGACTTACTAATTACGAAACTTTGATGTGGTTGAACAGGTGAAACAGTCACAAATTCCTCTGCAACTTCTCAGTACGAGTTATGAAGGAAGAGAACAGCATTACAGTTTTCAGCGCGTCCTCCTTTGATTGCTGTGTTGTGACTGGAAAAGTGCATGCAGGAGCACATGCGCAAAACGTAGGTTTGTAAAATGCCCTTTTGTAAAATAAAAATAATTTTAGGGCGAAGCAGAGGAGGTCGTGCAAGACGCCGTGGCGTGCAACTAGGGTCCGAGGAAGTAGAGGCCGAGGACGGGGTGGTCGCTGGAAAGCCAGATGATATTGACAGGCGTTTTATTTCTTTGTTTATCCAAAGACTTTTTGTTCATTACCTTTTCTTGTACTGTCTTCTTTTTTTGCCTTGTTTGCCTTCACTAACTGCATGCCGGTAATGTGAAATTTGATTGCTCTTTCTCTGCCATTGTTTTGCTATTCCCAGGTTCCATGCCTCTTGAATTCCTCAAATCAAACGTGCGCGCGCAAGTGGGCAGATCCCGTGGCAAAAGGGTGGTTGCCATGGTTGCGAGAGAGTGACAGTCGCCTAAGCCAATCCTTTGTTTCGTCCCGAATGGAAATAATGAGCTGTGTTTAATGCAGATTAAACGGTCTAGAGTCACTTGATTTTTATACTCTTTTTTTCAGAGTACTTACATTTTAATTATGTATTGATATATATAGAAAGTTTAAACAAATTTGCATTTTTTGTTTTTATAAAGTCCTACCTACCCTGCCTTTAATTAAATTAATAAAAAGACAAAAAGACCTTGAGATATGTTTGGTAATTGTATACTGAATGAATTGAAAATTAATTAGCTAAATTTCAGATTATTTGTTTTCCTTAAAATTTTAATTAGCAGTAACTTTAACACTTTGCAGTTTGAATGTCCTGTATTAAACAAAATTACGGATTCTTCGTTGTTATGTTTCCACTGTTCGATCGCGTCCGCGCCTCACACACACACACACACACACACAAATGTAAACACTTTGCGACTTTTCGATCGCGCCCGCGCCTCTCTCTCTCTCTCTCTCTCTCTCTCTCTCTCTCTCTCTCTCTCTCTCTCTCTCTCTCTCGGTTCAATACGAATACATGTACCGTTCCACCCCTAGTTCTTGCCTTTGACCTCAATGATTTTGAATTAGTGCTTATATCTCCACCTTGAAAATGCCAACTTTTCATCGGATTGCTCCTGACTCGCCATCTCTGCTGCTTCATCGAATCTCTGTTTAGCTGGCGTGTCGTGTGTGTGTGTGTGTGTGTGTCGCGTGTGCTGGCATGTGTGTAAAGTAAGAAAAGTAAACAGTTACACCATATAAAGTGCATTTAACTATGCAAATTAAATCAACCTCGTTCAACTTTTTTTTTTCATTTTTTTTTTTCATATTTTATTTAAAGCTTTTCACATTTTTTACAGAACAACCCCCCCACCCCATGCCAGCAAAAATAAAAATAAATACATAAAAGAAAAATCAATAATGATAAATGCCTGTCAAAAGTGCATATACACACAGAAACATACAATATCCATACATACATGTATACATACACACATTGCAAACCTCAACATATACATACATTAAAAGATACTTAAAAGAAAATGCCAATACCAATGTTTACCCAATTATGAAAAAAATATTTTTTATTTTAAAAAGAATTATTGCACCCTGCAAGATGCTACAGTATATAATCTACAGTACCACACCTATTAGAATATATGCCCAGTCTGTTAAATTCCATGATCCCCTTCCAGAAATTCCATAAAGGACTTCCAAATCTGTAAGAATTTCTTTGGTTTACCAGCAATTTCATAGCTGATCTTTTCCATATGTAGTACACAGCTAAACTCTGTAAGCCACAACTCAAATTTAGGTACAAACTCTTTGTTCCACGTCAGCAAGATTGTCTTCTTCGCTATTGTCATCCCATATTGTATCAACTGGATTTGATTAAGGTTATAGATCTCTAAAGAAGGGGCCCAACCTAATATCGCAACAAGGGGATCATGAGGAAAATCAGTTTTAAGTACCTTTGAGTAAAAACAAAAAACCTCAGACCAGAATTTACATATTTTTGGACAGAACCAGAATAAATGAGCCAATGTACCTTCATTAGACTTGCATTTAATACACAAAGGTGAGACAGAGGGATATATAGAATGTAATTTTGTACGAGAGTAGTGCAGTCTATGCACAACTTTATATTGTATCAGTTGAAAATTAGAACTGATGGAGCAAGATCTAACACCTCGGAGGGCCTCGGCCCAGGAATCTTCTGAAATATCTATACCCAGGTCTTTTTACCAGGATATCTTTAAATTTTGTGTACGAGGAATTCTGGAGTTATTTAAGCATTCAGCAAATTTAGAAACCAGACCCTTCATGTCAAGTTCAGAGGTCATACAATAATAAAGATGCTCAGGGGGTTTATAGGTTTCAAAATTAGGTATATTACTTTTAACATAGTTTCGTACTTGTAAATACCTGAAAAAATGAGAGGGGGGCAGATCAAACTTTTGTCTGAGCTGAGCAAAAGAAGCAAATACATTGTTAATGTATAAATCACCAATCAATACAATTCCTTTTTCTTTCCATGATAAAAAAGTTGTATCTGTCTGCGAGGGAGCAAATGCATTGATATCCTGTTTAGTGGACAAATGTTGAAAAGGAATATTCTTGCGTATTAATATAGACACACCACGGGCCTTCGAAGAGAAAGTAGAGTGGTACATTTGGCCTATCCACCTACATCTAAGTCTGTGAGCACAGGAATGCTTAACATGAGTCTCTTGTAGGAACAATATGTCTGCATGCAAAGAATTTAAATGCGTGAAGACTTTAGATCTTTTAACAGTATCATTTAAACCACGCACATTCCAGCTCAGAATATTCAAATGCTTCTTAAGGGAGCTCATTTAAGTGTAGTTTGGGGTAAACCACAGGGTAAAATAAGTGACAATTAAGTACAGGCATAGGCATTGTTAGATATGCAAAACAAACAAAAAAACGAATAAACACAAAAATAAGCTGGCATAAATTTAACCCAATAAACTCGCATCTCGAACCCCCGCGAGAATCAAAATACCCCATTTAAACGTGGGACAGCCGAACGGGACACAAAGAGGAGGGGGAAAAAAGGATAAAGCGAAAAAGAAAACAAAAATCGATCGACGACTTAACTGCTTTTAACCTAACCTAACAACAACACACAGCTCCGTCTCCACCCGTAATAGTAAGGAAAGAACAATCTTTCCTTAAAAAACACTGGCTCTGATTGGCTACCATGAAACACATGGCTCTGCCTTAGCCAATCACAATCGCTTACCTTGTTATTAACCCACCTCCTCACTAGCTGTGCGAGCCAGGGGTGCGTGCGTTCGGATTACACAGTTTATTCAATCAATGCATAATAACGCACCGCATTTAACGTCCAGTAATGTTAACGGCGTTGTAACGGCATGAAAAGTAATTAGTTAGATTACCCCGTTACTGAAAAAATAACGTCGTTACCTAACGCCGTTCTTTTAAACGGCGTTATTCCAAACACTGTAAATAACACACCAGGGGCCCGTTCTTCGTACGTCGCTAACTCAGTTAGCTGGATTTGATTGTTTTACGATTTGGCATGATCTTGGATTGTTTGGTTCTTCGAAGCTCATCCTGGACTTGCTGTCATAGCAACAGGTGCGCAAGCTTAAACCTGCTCGGGAGCAGGCTTATTTCATGTAAACAGGATTAGACTGCGGCTCATAAGCGGAGCTGATTTTTTTTTAAGCAATTTTTTTCTTTTTTAGGTGTTTTATCATAATTTATGAAGATCATGCAATCATGACCATGCCGATTACAGTATGTCACTCAGGCTTCACTAACGTGATTGGTACCATAGACTATAGGCTACCATATACTGCCATCAAGGCATCAATGAAGGGGATTATGTGAACAGAAAGGGGGTTCACAATGTAAATGTGCAGCCCAGTTACTATTGTGATTCTTAATATTCCAGATTAATAATATTATATCAAATAAAATAAAAGGCAGTTGACTAAAATCTTCCATATCACAAATGTGAAAGCAAAATGGCCAGGATCTGTGCATGACTTAAGAATTTTCAGAGATTCACATTTATGCACATTATTTGAAAGTGGTAAGAAAAGTTCCACAATTAAATATCAAGCTCACTGTATTACATACACTTATGCTGATCCTAACAGAACTGCATTTTTTCATAGGTGATTATGACATGTTCCTGCCTGCAGACAGGTGTTTTATGACCCCATTCCCTGACCCAAACCAGTTACAATGCAACTCTAGCCAGGACAAGGGCACACAATGAAATGAACTTTGGCTATCTAAAGGGAAGATTTCAGTGTCTGAAAAGTCCGAGGGTTGCACACCTGACAGGGCCTGTGGCATTGTTGCATGTGCCATATTACACAACATTGCCAAAAAAAAAAAACACTTTTCATTAAATGTTTAATAAAAGACAAATATAGTTTTATTTCAGTTGTTCTTTGTAAAGAAAAGCCAGTGGTCAAGTGCCTGCAACAAGAGATATTAGACACATGCTTCATGCAACAAATAAAAAGGAAAAGTTGGCTATACACTGCCCACCTGTATGTCTCCTCTGTCTGTGCAGACTCTTCTGTAGGCCTTTCTGTAGATGTGGAATCCTGCAACTTATATTGCAGCCATAAAGCATACAAGTATAAATTAAGTAAAGTTATTTATGCACTTGCAGGTAGGCTAGTTCCTCCATATGACAGTTATCTGAGAGGGTTTATTCACTGTCCAGTGCAATGGAAACAAATAGACATTACAAAGTCTTATACTTTCTTTCCTTTGGAAAGTTAGAACATGTCCACTTCCTGCACATATTTCAGCCACCACTTTCTTGGGAACAGATACAAGTGTTGGTGTATTATGTAAAAGTGCACAAAAGAGGAAAACACAATGTCATTACAATGAACTACACTCGGAAAAAATGTGATCAATAACTCATGGCAAAATATTTTTACATTAACATAAGTTTATCACTTTTCACTTTCACAAGTCAAAGCAATTCATCATTACTCAAGATTTAACAGTTGAAATGACTATACTGTTATGAACTGCTCTGAGACTTGAAGGTTGGGATCCAAACGCAGCTTTATTGGCTGGGGCAATCCAGAGGCGTAATGCAAAGTACAGGCTAGGGTCATACACAGGCAGGCAGTCAAAACAAAGAAACAAACAAAACAAACTAACAGGCAGGGACCAGAGGCAAGAGAGTAATCCAGGGACCAGAGGCAAGAGAGTAATCCAGGGAACAGGGCAAGATATCAAAAAACCAAGAAACAAGAAAACCAGGGAAACGCTCAGAAATGCAGTGAAACACTTAACAAGACTTCGCAGTGAGTGAATGAATGAACATGGTATAAATAGACAGACTAACAGGATGAGACAGGTGAATGCAATCAGTGAATGAGGTACAGGTGAATGTGATCAGTGATAAGTGATGAGTCCAGGCAGTGAGTTATGGGAACTGTAGTTTGTGAGTGAATAGGAGAGTCTTATGTGGAGTGCCCTCTGGTGGCTCTCAAGGGCACTCCAGCTGGTGATCGTTACATAGCCCCCCCTTTAAGGAGCGGATTCCAGACGCTCCTAAACTGTCCAGGAGGGAGGTGGAGCGGAGGCGGACCTGGGGGCGGGATGGAGGGCCAGGCCCGTGGAGCGGCAGAGGACCTGGATACTGCAGCAGGATGGGAGGCCAGGGAGGATCAGGCTGTGCAGGCGACCAGGGCGGAGCAGGCTGTGCAGGCGACCAGGGCGGAGCAGGCTGTGCAGGCGACCAGGGCGGAGCAGGCTGTGCACGCGACCAGGGCGGAGCAGGCTGTGCAGGCGACCAGGGCGGAGACAACCCTTCAGGCGGCCAGGGAGGAGAGGAACCTTCAGGCGGCCAGGGAGGAGACGACCATTCAGGCGGCCAAGGAGGAGACGAACCTTCAGGCGGCCAGGGCATAGACGACCATTCAGGCGGCCTGGGCGGAGACTTTCCCTCGGGCGGCCAGGGCGGAGTCAACAGTCCATCGGACGACCAAGGCAGAGACAACAGTTCATCGGGCGGCCAGAGCGGAGACTTTCCCTCGGGCAGCCACGGCGGTGAAGACCCCTTGGGCGGCCACGGCGGTGAAGACCCCTCGGGCGACCACGGCGGTGAAGACCCCTCGGGCGACCACGGCGGAGGAACTGGAACAGACACCAACGGCTCAGGAACTGGAACTGACACAGACACAGACACAGGCACTGGCTCTGGCTCAGGAACTGGAACAGACACCGGCTCAGGGAAAGGCATGTCGGCAGCCATCTCTGCTGAGGGCAACTCTACTGAGGACACTGGCTTGGCGGAGACCATCTTGTCCCGAGACACTTGCTCGGCGGTGGCGACCATCTTGTCCGGAGACACTGGTTCGGCGGAGACCATCTTGTCCGGAGACACTGGTTCGGCGGAGACCCTTTTGTCCTGAGACACTAGTTCAGCGGCGGTGGCCATCTTGTCCGAAGACACAGGCGTGTAGTCGGCCATCTTGTCCGAAGACACAGGCGTGTAGTCGGCCATCTTGTCCGAAGACACAGGCGTGGAGTCGGCCATCTTGTCCGAAGACACAGGCGTGGAGTCGGCCATCTTGTCCGAAGACACAGGCGTGGAGTCGGCCATCTTGTCCGAAGACACAGGCGTGGAGTCGGCCATCTTGTCCGAAGACACAGGCGTGGAGTCGGCCATCTTGTCCGAAGACACAGGCGTGGAGTCGGCCATCTTGTCCGAAGACACAGGCGTGGGAAGAAGAGGAACAGATTCAGGCTCAGCATCAGGATCAGATTCAGGCTCGGCGGGACGAGACTCCTGACGGGCAGACGTGAAGTGAACAGTCTCTGGATCGGCAGAAGTGGCGTGAACAGTCTCTGGATCGGCAGACGTGACGTGAACAGTCTCTGGATCGGCAGACGTGACGTGAACAGTCTCTGGATCGGCAGACGTGAAGTGAAGCGTCTCTGAGCTTGACGGGACCAGCGGCGGCGAGGGCTTTGAGCTGGACGGGACCAGCGGCGAAGAGGGCTTAGAGCTGGGCAGGACCAGCGGCGAAGAGGGCTCTGAGCTGGACGGAACCAGCAGCGATGAGGGCTCTGTGCTGGGCAGCGATGAGGGCTCTGTGCTGGGCAGCGATGAGGGCTCTGTGCTGGGCAGCGATGAGGGCTCTGTGCTGGGCAGCGATGAGGGCTCTGTGCTGGGCAGCGATGAGGGCTCTGTGCTGGGCAGCGATGAGGGCTCTGTGCTGGGCAGCGATGAGGGCTCTGTGCTGGGCAGCGATGAGGGCTCTGTGCTGGGCAGCGATGAGGGCTCTGTGCTGGGCAGCGATGAGGGCTCTGTGCTGGGCAGCGATGAGGGCTCTGTGCTGGACGGGACCAGCGGTGAAGAGGGCTCTGTGCTGGACGGGACCAGCGGTGAAGAGGGCTCTGTGCTGGACGGGACCAGCGGTGAAGGGGGCTCTGTGCTGGACGGGACCAGCGGTGAAGAGGGCTCTGTGCTGGACGGGACCAGCGGTGAAGACTCTAGCTTGGCGGGCATGTCGCTTGCTGTCTTGGCTTCGGCAGATCTGGCGTGAAGTGCAGGCTCGGCTGGACTGGCGTGAAGTGCAGGCTCGGCTGGACGGGGGTGCCACGGAAGGAAGCTCTCCAGACATCTGGAGAGTGCCTCTCTCCAATCCAGACCAGAGAGATCGGGGAGCTCCCTCGGGTCGACCTCCTTAGCCCCCAGCCGGTAACATAACTTAATAGCCTCATCACCCAGAGAGCAAGAGGCAGCGAGAGGAAAAAACCCCCAGGTGTACTGGAACAGATCGAGGCTATCCAGGGCTAAGGCCGCGATCTGTCCAGCGAACTCCCGGCTCATGCTGGGAAGATCAAGTGAGATCTGTACTGCTGTATTACAGGAGGTCATAGCTGCTGGATCTGAAGTGTGGCGAAGTCTTCTGTTATGAACTGCTCTGAGACTTGAAGGTTGGGATCCAAACGCAGCTTTATTGGCTGGGGCAATCCAGAGGCGTAATGCAAAGTACAGGCTAGGGTCATACACAGGCAGGCAGTCAAAACAAAGAAACAAACAAAACAAACTAACAGGCAGGGACCAGAGGCAAGAGAGTAATCCAGGGACCAGAGGCAAGAGAGTAATCCAGGGAACAGGGCAAGATATCAAAAAACCAAGAAACAAGAAAACCAGGGAAACGCTCAGAAATGCAGTGAAACACTTAACAAGACTTCGCAGTGAGTGAATGAATGAACATGGTATAAATAGACAGACTAACAGGATGAGACAGGTGAATGCAATCAGTGAATGAGGTACAGGTGAATGTGATCAGTGATAAGTGATGAGTCCAGGCAGTGAGTTATGGGAACTGTAGTTTGTGAGTGAATAGGAGAGTCTTATGTGGAGTGCCCTCTGGTGGCTCTCAAGGGCACTCCAGCTGGTGATCGTTACATATACGGCCTTAATTTAAAGCAGCAAAAATTATTTTACAGTGTAGGCTACTAAGATCTTTTCTTTTCTTTTTTTCTCAGCCTTTTTCTTGGTTGCTTTTATAAACAGACAATAACCATTTATTTAACAGTGCCTTTTATAAAAGAGACTATAATATAACTAAAAATTACCATTATGTAGAATATTTTTGTACTTAACTTTTATTTGTTCCCATGTTCTAGTGTGGTGACTCTGACATTACAATGAACAAAGTAATTATGCAATTATTCAAATACAAAAATATAGGCTAATAAGTGCTAAAAACATATAACATGGCCACTTCTAATGGATTTAAATTGTCTGCTACTTTTTGCCAGCCCTCTCTCCTGGCTTTTGCAGACTTTGAGGTGTTCCCTGGCGTTTTGATTAAACATTAAAATTCCGAATAAACTTCGACTATTAGTTCTTGCTCTGCTGAGGAGAAAAACTGAGCGCGCTCTTTGGCCACGCTGAGCAGCCAATAGCAGCGTTGCTGATCAATGTTTCTACTATCGATACATATCCCCTTTTCAACCAGCGCATGAACGCGTAGTTATCTCAGATAACTCAATCCAGCGATACTAATCATAAACAACAGGTGTGTTCGAAGAACCCAATTAGCCGGATCATGATTAGCACGATGATATCATCTTGGATGTGTCATTTGATCTCGGATGTTTTAAGCAACGTACGAAGAACGAGCCCCTGTAGATACAGATATCTAATCCAATATTTCACTCTTCTGCTATTAGTTTTCATTCAGGGCCAGAATTCATTTGAAAATGTAAGATCAGCAAAAGCTTGTTGATTTCCGTGATGTTAAAGGAGACGGATGTGTGAGCGGAAACTAACTGAGGTTGGGGGAGGATTCACACACAACCAGATACATTTCTCAGTTAAGTTATCTTTCAGATCAATCTGAGTGTTTCAGACATTAAAGGGATAGTTCACCCAAAAATGAAAATGCTGTCATTATTTACTCTTCCTCAAGTTGTTCCAAACCTGTATGACTTTCTTTCCTCTGCTGAACACAAAAGAAGATATTTTGAAGAAAGTTGGTAACCAAGCGACTGATGGACCCCATTGACTTCCATAGTAGGAAAAAAAAAATACTATGGAAGTCAATGGGGACCAGCAACTGTTTAATTACCAACCTTCTTTAAAATATCTTCTTTTGTGTTCAGCAGAGGAAAGAAAGTCATACAGGTTTGGAACAACTTGAGGGAGAGTAAATGATGACAGCATTTTCATTTTTGGGTGAACTATCCCTTTAAGAGTTACTATCGTGGGCTTTTCAGTGAACCGATGAATAAAATGTTTCTAAAATTAGTTTAGTTCTGTTTATGGTGTTTTAAATGTTTTGTTATGGCTTCAGTTATTTCCATTTTTCTACAGAATTATGCCAGTTGGATCAACACATATTAATCCTTCAAATGTAGGAGAAGTACCAACCCATGATCTCCTCAGATCTGGGAGATGAAGACCTTTCCTGCAGTCATGATCTAGACGGCTATTTAAAACCGCAGCTCAACCCGTGACAGTGGTGTCTGTCGAGGTAGTCTTGTGATGGCAACACAAGCGTGGGACTCGAGGTGATACCAGAGTCTTCCACAGAGAAAGAGTACGAAGCATCTGTGCATAACCCTTATGTCTCACAGATAGTTGCTCAGAGGGAAGTCTCTGCTCCTGAGTATCCAGAAATTACTGAAATATGTCCTGGCCTAAACTGGGTCAGACTGAGGGCGACTCCATACAATAAATTTTTGCCCGCAAAGCAAACTTGAAAGTGTGTGTCTACAGACTCATCCCCCATAGTACTGTAGACTTCTAGGAGGGGAACTTAGGCAAAGGCCCCTGCTCCCAAAAAAGGCTCTTGCCTGATGAGCACACCATAAAATGAGGTGGACTAATGCCAAACTAAGTCCTATACCCTCATTCCATTTCTGTTGTACAGCAGCTCTAAAAAGACAATAGTGTTGTTGTTCAGCTGAAGTCAGTTTAGTGTTGATTCAGTTCAGTTAATCAATTCTGAAATGAGTTCATTTCAGCTATGAAGCAAAACAGTGATGTCATCATCCAGCTCAGTTCAGTTCTCATCCAATAGTGTCAGTGCATTCAAGTCAATAATCTTAATAGCTAAGTATTCAGAGGCGACAGCGGCAAGGAACCCAAACTCCATCATGTGACAGAAACAGAGAAAAAAACTCTTGGGAGAAACCAGGCTCAGTCGAGGACCAGTTCTCCTCTGAACATGATGTGATTATGATATTTCATCCAGCTCCTTGTGCTTGAAGATCAGGATACATCATGCCAACATATGGAGGGAGGAGAAACCTGCGATTAGGATTGTAGGGGTACAACAGTTCTGCTAGATAATTTGGAGCCAGGCCGTGCAAAGATTTGTGAGCATCATAATCTTGAAAATCGACATGGAACCTGACTGGGAGCCAATGCAAAGATTCCAAAACCGGTGGAATGGTTGCATATTCTGGACCCAGTTAAGATCCTGGCGGCAGAATTTTGTACATGTTGAAGCTTGTGTAGTGTAGATTTAGAAACTCCGGGCTAAAGGGGCGTTACAACAGTCTATCCGAGAGACGATGAAGGAATTTATCCGCTTTTCAGCTACAGGAAAAGTTAACATCGGCCGCAATCTAGCGATGTTTCTAAGATGGAAGAAAGATGTTTTAACAGTACTCTGAATGAAAGAATCAAATGAAAGATTAGCCTCAAAAATAACTCCAAGGTTCTTCATTTTACTCTGGATACCAAAGACAGAGCCATCAAGAGTCAAAGACGAAGAACCAGCTTTGGAAGTTTGAGATGAAGCTGTTATAGGGGTCTGTGCAGAGATCTGGTCTGGTTCTGGTGTTTGCTGAGGATCTGTGCTGATGACGGTCTAGTCGACGAGGTCTTCACTGGCGGTCTGTCTCTAGGGCTCGTCTAGTTGTCACGATCTCTGCTGACATTCAGGGCTGTTGTGTTCATCTCTATGTGCAGATCCTCCATCTGATCAGGATATGGATCCGGCTGACTACAGTAACCTTGGGCCAGTTGTTCAAAAAGTTTAATCTGGATCAGAATGATCTGGATTTGGAAATCCCATGTTTTGCTATCCAGGATCAGGTAATCCATCTTATTTTTGTGCTGGTTTTTCAAAGCAAAATTGGATTGGATCACCCTGATCTGGATGTAAACTTTTTCCGATTACCAAATCTGGATTACTGGTGCTCTACGGAACCCCCAAAGGCACATGGTCATGTAAAATATATGAGATAGGGAAAAAAAAATATTTCAATGCTTTTGCGTTCTCTCAGAAAAGTTTTGTATAGCGTTCACCAAAAAAACTGTGTTCGCTTGCAAAGATCTTTTGACTGGTTCATCTCTTATGGTTGTGCCAATGTAGTTTAGAACCAGTGATAAAACACTTTGAATTAAATATACAGTAATGTTTTTGTTTGATTTTTACAGCTGTTTGGGGATTATTTAATGGCGCCAAAATCTCTTTTTTTACTTTACAGTAGGCTACCGAAAGGCCTAATGTCTACTTCTAATGTAATACTTTAACAGTTAAGCTAATAAAAATAAAAATATTAGTGTGTGTGTATATTACATGATACAAATGTTGTATTTTTGACCAATTTTAAAGTTTTACTACATTTTCTTGCTGGAATCCACCTTGAAATCCTACCCCCTGTTGGGATCAGAATAATCCTGTTTTTTTGGATCAAAGTTATCCAAATCCTACTGACAAGTTTTGAACAACACAAACTGAAGGTTTGATCCAGATTAAACTAAGGATTGGATTCCGTGATCTAATCTGATTTCAGATTCCTTCTTTCCCTTTTGAACAACCCATTTTCAAGATTTGATCCAATCCGATAACCAAAATCCGACCAGCTTACCTTTGAACAACTGGCCCCATGGGATAAGAATGAGATCAACAGACTAATATTAACGTAGATGCCGTTCCTCTTACGATGTAACAAGTACATTGGATGTTATGGAAAGTGTTCCTGTTCCCGTTGAGCTGATTTATGCAGCCTAACAATCCTTTAACGGAAGTGAATAATATAAATGTGATAATGTGTTATGTGTGAGCCAGGTTAAAGAGATGTGTTTTTACTCTAGATTTAAACTGGCAGAGTGTGTCTGGCTCCCAAACAAAGCTAGGAAGACTATTCCAGAGTTTGGCGCTAAATAGGAAAAGGATCTACCGCCTCCAGTGTATTTTGATATTCCAGTTATTATCAACTGGCCAGAACTGTGAGACTGCAGTGGATGTGAAGGACTATAAAGTGACAAAAAAAGCTCAAGTACTGAGGAACTGAACCATTCAGGGATTTGTTAGTAATCAGCAGGAATTTAAAATGTACGCGATGTTTGATAAAGAGCCAATGCAGTGTTGACAGAACCGGGCTAATATGGTCACACTTCCTGGTTCTAGTAAGAAATGTGGCTTTAAAAAGAAAGATTGGCATCAAAGATCACTTCTACCAGTTGGTGTCTGTTACGTCCCTCAGCTCTGGTGTTTATTCCTACACATGTGTATGAGTGCAGTGTCTCTTCCCCTTTTCTTAATTACAGATGAGCCACACCTGAGCGAAGCCTACTTGCGCTATAAAAGGCTTCTTGGTCTGCTCCTGAGCGCGCACACAGAGACTGAGAACAGAGTCGATGCACAGCCGTGCTTTCACAGTGAGCGCTGGTACTCTGATTGTACTAGCATATTGGTTAAATTTGTGGGTGGACATTAAAATTCGTGGTCGTTTGTAGCCTATATTGTGCTTTTTGTTTGACCACTTTAGATATTCGCTACTTTGTAGCTTTGTTGCATAAACTGCTTTGGTGAGTGTTTATTTGTACTTGATTTTGTGCACGCTTTAAGCGTCTTTTTGCGTTAAAATGGCAACAGAGGAAGCATTCATTAAAGAACCCTCTATTGAGTTATTTTTTAAATTTTCGAAAGAGCAGTTGCTGAATTTGGCTGCAATTTATGAGGTTGAGCTCACTTCTGCTGAAAAGCGCACCAAAGATACAATCAAGACCGTCTTACAAGCTGCTTTGGTTAGTAAGGGCAGATTCGGTTGAGAGAGTTAAGTATCAGAGAGAAGGAAATTGAGTTCAACCGTGAGCGCATGCAAGCACAGGCCCGTGAGCATGAACTTGAAAACCGACTGGCGTTGAGAAAGTTAGAAATCGAGGCTCAGAGGGAAGGTGTCGCTCCCTCTGACCCTAATTCATTTGATGTCACTCGCCACTTCCGACTTGTGCCACCTTTTGTGGAAAGAGATGTGGAAAAATATTTTTCATACTTTGAGCGTGTCGCGACCAATTTAAATTGGCCGAGAACTGCATGGGCATTCCTCCTGCAATGCGTTTTAGTGGGAAGGGCGCAGGAGGTTTACTCATCGCTAACAGTGGAGCAGAGCGGTGACTATGATGTTGTGAAAGCGTCAGTTCTGAGGTGCTATCAGCTGATTCCTGAAGCATACTGACAGAAGTTTAGGAAGATAAAAAAAGCTGAGCGTCAAACTTTTGTTGAATTTGGTCGAGATAAAGCAGCCCTGTTTGATCGTTGGTGCTCATCACAGCGGGTTGATAGTCAAGAGAAATTGCGTGAACTGATTCTTTTAGAAGAATTTAAGAACTGTCTGCCAACCACTGTGGCAACCTATTTAGCTGAGCAGAAGGCCGAGTCTATTTCTGAAGCTGCTATACTTGCTGACGATTATGTTTTAACGCATAACATCACCAGAGAACGTTTTCGCTTAAGAGTTAATCCCTCTACGACCACTGATGTAGACACGAAAAAGAATAAAACAAGAAGACAGACACTGTTTTTATTGTAAAAAGCCTGGGCATGTTGTGGCAGAGTGCTTAATATTGAAAAAAAAAAAACAGTCCACGAAACCAATGTTAGTAAGAAATTAGTTCTTCTTCGAAGAAAATGTCGCCTGTCCTTCATGCAGAGTTAAAATCAGAGAAAACCCAGTCCATGTACGAGCCCTTTCTGACGGATGGGACCGTATCTGTGCCTGGTGAGAAGGCTGTCACTGTGCGCATCGCGCATCTTGCGAGATACGGGCGCTGCGCAGTCTTTCCTCCTTCGCGGCTTGTTGCCGTTTTTTCCCACTAGTGTCGTCACTAGGTCGCAGACTCAGAGGTTGAGGGATGCAGTTCCTCCCTATAACGTCAACCTGAGTGACAGTTTCGTCGCTCACCCTGCAGAGTGTGAGAGGCTCTTCAAACCCGCTTTCACTCAGTGCCGCAAGTAGTCCTGTGCCTGTAGTGAACGATGAGAAAAAAGAGAAAAAACAATCAGATGTCTCGTTGTCATTAGAGAAACTTATTAATGCTCAACAAAAAGACCACACTCTTGTTTCATGTTTTAATGCAGTTAAATCTGTTTCAGACCGTGCAAGCGAGAGTCCGACCTATTTCATCAGAGACGGCTTACTTATGCGGAGGTGGAGACCTCAGAAAAGCAATGAGTGGAATGACATTGAGCAAATCGTTATGCCGTCTGAAAACAGACGTGCTATTCTGAGTGTCGCGCATGATTGTGTTTCTGGTCATTTAGGTGTGACTAAAACATTCAACCGCGTTCTTCGTCACTTTTTCTGGCCTGGGCTGAAGCTTGATGTGCGGCGGTATTGTAAAACGTGCCATGTCTGCCAGATTAGTGGTAAACCAAACCAGATAATTCCACCTGCACTGTTGTACCCCATACCTGCCATGGGTGAGCCTTTTGAGAAGGTAATCATTGATTGTGTCTGTCCTCTTCCACGGTCAAAAAGTGGATATCAGTATTTATTAACAATTATGTGCACTGCTACTCGCTTCCCAGAGGCGGTGCCTCTGAGGAAGATCACAGCTAAAATCGTGTCCAGGGCTTTATTAAAATTATTTTCTTTTGTGGGGCTACTGAAAATCTTTCAAAGTGACTAAGGATAAATTTTTACTTCGCGTGTCTTTTGCCAAATCCTAAAGTCGCTCCAAATTAGGCACTGCATTTCTAGCGCGTACCATCCGGAGAGTCAAGACGCTCTCGAGCGTTACCATTAGACGCTAAGATCGATGCTGCATGCATATTGTTTGGAGGTGGGTACAGACTGGGATGACGCGATTCCTTGGATGCTAATGGCCTCTAGAGAAGTCGTACAAGAGTCAATTGGTTTCAGCCCTGCAGAGCTAGTGTTTGCTCGCGATGTTCGCACGCCTTTTAGCGTCATTAACCCCCTGGGGTCGGCGGTATCGCCGGCGATACCAGCTCGCGTTTTTCCTTATCAGTGCAATAGAGAATCTAAATTCTCTGTTGACTTTGATCTTCCATACACGTTTCATACATCAATCGATCCTGTTAAGTGTGTATTATTTTTGTGTATACTCACAATAAAAGCAAAGTGTTGTGCTTTTTGCCAAATAAAGAAAAATAAACATGATGCGAGTTCTGCCTAGGTTTAAATAAACAATTATTTAAAGAGAAGGCTTATAAT